>NC_079898.1:1276796-1341006 GCF_024868665.1 Triplophysa rosa
GAAGGGTCTTGGTTAGAGCGGTGACCAAGAAGCTGATGATCACTCTGGTTGAGCTCCATGATCATATATGGAGATGGGAGAAACTTACAGAAGGACAAACATCACTGCAACACTCCACGAATCTGGGCTTTATGGCTTAGTGGCCAGACTCAAACCTTTGCTCACTGAAGACACATGGAAACTTGAAATATGCAAAAACATACTTCAACGAATCTTTCAAACTGTCAGAAACAAGATATTCTGGTCTGATGAATCTCAGATTCATGCATCATGTCTGGAGAAAACCAAGCACTGCTCAACACCTGTACAATACTGTCTTAACAATAAAGTGTAGTGGAAACAGCATCATGATGTGGGGGTGTTTTTCAGCTTCAGGGACTGTACACAAAATACGGAGATAATGATCATGAAAACCTAGCCCAGAACATTCAGAACCTCGGACAGGGCAGAAGGTTCATTCTCCAACATGACAATGATCCTAAGCACACAACTAAAACAATGCAAGAGTGGCTTATGGACAACTCTGTCTATGTCCTTGAGTGGCCCAGCTAGTGCTTGAACCCAACTGAACATTCTATGTAGAAACCTGAAAATGTTTGTCTACTGATGATCTCCATCCAACCTGACAGAGTTTGAGAGGAAAATTGCCAAATGCAGATGTGTAAAGCTTTTCACATCATACCCAAAAAGATTTGAGTCTGTAAAGGCGCTTTAACCATTTTCTGAGTTAAGGGTGTGAATACTTATGCAATGTACTTATTTTTGTTTTTTATTTTTAATAAATTTGCAAAGCTGTCAAAAATCAGTTTTTTGTTTTGTCATTATTGTGCATGGAGTGTAGATTAATGTAAAAAAATAATCAGGCAGCAGCATAACAAAATGTGAATAAAATGAAGGGGGTTGAACACTTTTGCAAGCCACTGTATATCTCTGCATCAGAACATCGTAGAGACATCGGGGTTGGTTCGTTTCACTCATAGTTTAGAGTATCATCAAATGGCAGATGATAAGCCACACCCCTAGCAACCAAACAGGTTAGCCTAGCAACCGTTTAGCAAAACTTATATTTCTGTAACAGAAGATCATAGAGACACGGGGTTGGTTCGTTTCACTCATAGTTTAGAGCATCATCAATTGGCATATACCAAGCCATGCCTATAGCAACCAAACAGGTTAGCTTAGCAACCGTTCAGCAAAACCCATATCTCTGCATCAGGACATCGTAGAGACAGGGGGGTTGGTTCGTTTTACTCGTGGCTTGGAGCATTATCAATTGGCAGATGCTAAGCCACGCCCATAGCAACCAAACAGGTTAGCCTAGCAACCGATTAGCAATATGTATATCTCTGCATCAGAACATCATAGAGACACGGTGGTTGGTTCGTTTCACTCATAGCTTAGAGTATCATCAAATGGCAGATGCTAACCCATGCCCATAGCAACCAAACAGGTTAGCCTAGCAACCGTTTTACAATACCTATATCTCTGCATCAGAACTTCGTAGAGTCACAGGGGTTGGTTAAATTCACTCATAGCTTAGAGCATCATCAATTGGCATATACCAAACCACGCCCATAGCAACCAAACAGGTCAGCCTAGCAACTATTTAGCAATACCTATATCTCTGCATCAGAACATCGTAGAGACATGGGGGTTGGTTCATTTTACTTGTGGCTTGGAGCATTATTAATTGGCCGATGCTAAGCCACGCCCATAGCAACCAAACAGGTTAGCCTAGCAACCGTTCAGCAATACCTATATCTCTGCATCAGAACATCATAGAGACACAGGGGTTGGTTTGTTTCACTCATAGCTTAGAGTATTATCAAGTGCAGATGCAAAGCCACGCCCATAGCAACCAAACATGTTAGCCTAGCAACCGATTAGCAATATGTGTAAATTTATCTATTTATCTATCTATGTATCCATCCATCCATCCATCTCTCTACCTATCCATCCATCGTCTATCTATCTGGCAGGCTCTGTAAGAACTTACCTCACAATGGGGTTTAAGTTGTACCCCTGGGGCGTAAGAGCCCCCCAAATTTCCCCATTGACTTATAATGGGACAGGAAACATGCCCACATAAGGCGTCATAACTGTCCCATGTTGAATAACTTCGCAGTACAACCCCTTTATAGACAAGGGGGTGGGCTCATTTTACTCAGGCAACCAATCAGTATCCCAGGAACTTCCTTAAGTAATGAGGCCACGCCCATAGCAACCATTTACAGCAACCTAGCAACCGCTCCCATAGACTCCCATTATAAAAAGCCCAGATGGATATCTTTGCAACACAGTGTCTTAGAGACTAGGGGGTGGGCTCATTTGGCTCAGGCAACCAATCAGTATCCCTGGATTTTCATTAAGCTAAGAAGACCTATAACTCTACATCAGAACATCATAGAGACATGGGGGTTGGTTTTATTCACTTGGGACTTGAAGCATCATCCATTGGTTTCTACTAAGCCACGCCCATAGCAACCAAACAGGTTAGCCTAGTAACCATTTAGCAATACCTATATCTCTTCATCAGAACATCGTCTAGACACGGGGGTTGGTTCGTTTCACTCATAGCTTAGAGCATCATCAATTGGCATATACTAAGCCACGCCCATAGCAACCAAACAGGTTAGCCTAGCAACCATTTAGCAATACCTATATCTCTGCATCAGAACATCGTAGAGACACGGGGGTTGGTTCGTTTCACTCATAGCTTAGTGTATCATCAACTGACATATGCTAAGCCACGCCCATAGCAGCACAGAGCCTATATCTCTGCATAAGAACATCGTAGAGACATGGGAGTTGGTTTGTTTCACTCATAGCTTAGAGCATCATCAAAGGCATATTCCAAGCCACGCCCATAGCAACCAAACAGGTTAGCCTAGTAACCATTTAGCAAATCCTATATCTCTGCATCAGAACATCGTAGAGACACGGGGGTTGATTTGTTTCACTCATAGGTCACGCATATCTATCTATCTATCTATCTATCTATCTATCTATCTATCTATCTATCTATCTATCTATCTATCTATCATCGATCGATCGATCGATCTATCTGTACATCCGTCCATCCATCCGTCCACCCATCCATCCAGCAAAACCGAATACGTTCTAATAAGAAACTTAATAAACCACATACATTTTGCCTGGTTGTGGTCTCTCTCCCTCTACCTCTCCCTCTGTCTTTCTCAAGCCAAAATAAAGTTTGTTCACAAACTTTTACCTCATCTAGTTATACATGTTGTATATCTTCCTACTGTATACATATAATATAGCTAGAAGATAAATATAAATGCATAATAAATCTGATCATCAGAACTTAATCTGATATCTTTAGTACATTTTCATAACTTTCCTACATTTTAACTATATGGTGAGCATTTAAATGAACTGTAATACATAAAGGAAATCAATCTAAGAAAAATGAGGTATACGATATAGAATTAAAATAGGAGATTGTTACCGTGAAATATATTGTTATCGTGAAATAAAACTATTCATTCTGTGAAATAGATTTTTGGTCATTCTGCCCACCCGTAATCAGCTGGACAGCAAAAACGACACTATCACAGTCCATCAAGAATTTCTTTAATACAGGTTAAAGCAGTTATGCCTCCCTCTCCTTTCTTTCATTACATTTCTGACACCTAGATTTATGCTTTCTTTTACCAGACATTTTTACTCAGTCTCCTGCTCTTCATTACGGAACTTCATTTCGGAATACAACTACCACCTCAAGTCTGATTGGTCAAGCTGACGAATCCATTGGATTAGAGTCAGACTAAACCATTTTTAGGTAGGGGAGAGAAGCAGATATAAAAAAAATCATTAAAACATCAGGCACATTATTTTTTAAATAAAAATAAATATTTACAACACAAGGGAAATATAGTTTAACTGGTGGATTTTGTGGGGGCCCTGGGCAGTGGGGGAACCTATAATTGTCACCACTTTTCACCCCACTAGCGACGAATTGCGGCCTTTTCTATTTGGCTCTATACAGGATTATGATGTCATAAACAGAGGCAGTTACAAACTGCATTTTTTAAACTGTCTGTGGTAAACTGCAGGAAATTTCTGAGAGAGAGAGAGAGAGAGAGAGAGAGAGAGAGAGAGAGAGTACCAGCATCTAAAATGCATCTTTTTAATGGCTAAAAATATTGTGTATATATATATATATATATATTTTTTACATCTTTTTATCTTACAGCACCTATATCTTATATCTACAGAAGAACTGAGTAGTGTGTCTGCATTGTGACTGCATCTTTCAGATTGCAAGCACTATTTAACGTCATCGAAAAAGAAATGAAGGCCTCCCTAGGTTAAAATGAGTATTACATTTTATGTTTTTTTTTTAAGACAAATTACATTTACATTACATTTAGGGATTTACATCGATACGAGGCAATAATACAATAAGTGCTTATTCCAAGATACTAGTTTTTACAAAGCCGGAACAACTCCTATTGAGAGAGACAGTTAGTGTTTTTTTATGCTAGTAGTGTAAGGATATTCCTACGTATTAAGGAATATGAGTCTTCCAAGTTGGGGATCTCTTTAAGACGTGTTCTGGGAATAGTTAAAAGGTCTAGGCCAGAAGATCTAGACCCAAGGTTCCTTTTTTCTGCATAAATGGCAAAAATCCCAATTAGCGGTTTTGGAAAAAGCCATGCAGAATCATTTGAGTTTTTGAAAACTCTAAGCAAACTCTGCAACAAAAAATATATTGTTGTACAAACCAGTTGGTAAAATGGAATGCAATACCTTTGCTTAATCAACACATGTATAAAGTGCATGCTTCGTAGCCTGAGGTTTAAAAGAAACAACAGAAGTACAAATCTATGTGTCATTTCTAAGCCTTGGAGTTTTGGAGAAGTGCTGGAGTTGACATGTTGTCCGTGTGCTCTTTGATTGTATGCTTGCTGCATGCTGGGATTTTGTTGGCTTGTAGAGTTTTACTGTACTGGGAATTCCAGTCTCGTTCAAACACAGCTTTCATGATCTCCACAACTGTAGAGTTCATCTTATTCTGTTGATTGATCACGATCCCAACACCAGCGTTGAAGACAAACTCATTGGCCACCCAGTCAAAATTCCCTGCAAACCCAGGAACATGATGTACAGTAGGAGAAAGAAGCTTTCTTTCTATAATTTTGTATTGTGTAGAGTTGCACATGTGACATGATCAGAATAGTGTCTAATCTTGTAAATGTCTTGAAATAAAAATAAGCAGATGTGTCTGGTTTACTCACCAAGATAAACCGAGTTATCTGTCACCATGTATCTGTTACGATTAATGCCATACAGACGTCCGCCCCTCTGCTCACGCTGGATGAAGAATTTCTACATGAGGAATAAAATATTCACAGTATTATTAGTAAATATTATTTGTGTGGATTTACTCATTTTGAGTGTCAGTAAAGCTAAATCAATTCACCCAATCTGGAGATTTCTTAAATGTCTTAAATGTTTTAACTTAATTCTGTTGTACTTGGCCATAAACACAAATGATAAACCATTATTTGTGGCATGATATACTAGGTTACAAATTACGCACTAGTAATTGTTAAAGCGTAACTCTACGTGATTAAAAAGTAAATATTAATGGAAGCCTCCAGTCAGGAGTAACAGTTGGAATAGAATACAGGGGCGGCCTTTGCAATTCGGAGGCCCGAGGTCCCCCAACACTTACTTGTGATGAAAGACATATTTAATTAAATTTAATATATTAATATATTTATTTAATATATTTAATGATATTTTATTAAAGATTTAACTTTACACATGTATTTATAAAAGGAGTCCACCCCCATTCATTAAATTTATTTATACAGAACTAATTTCCTTTTTGTGATCTTCGTTAACAGCTATCAACAAATCTTTTTCACAGATTGTGATGACATATTTCCACAATAACACTTCGTGAATTTTGTATCCTTAATTAATGCATACATTATGTAACGGGGTGACTCCTTGGGGGAGGGTCATTTATCTTGTGTATTGAGCTGGGCAGATGTCGAGTTAACGGCCCTTTTAAAAGGCGGCAATTTCCTTTTACTTCCTTATTCCCGCCGTCATGCTGGCGTGTTTGTAGCAGGTGGTGCAAAGATTCTCCTTACCTCTCTTGAGTATTGAGCGTTAAGCTCATAGCAGCGCAGATCTGGAAACGATCTACATATTTTAGTCCTGTGGGATCTGCTTAAATGCGGTAAATTCATCTGCGTGAATTTGAACAAGGCGAAATCTCTCTGCGTGGGTCTGAAGGTGCTCAACTGGAGTGGCATATCTTTCTGGGTGTGACCCAGGCAGTTTGGTGGCATTGTGCGTAATCATTACTGGGGTCAGTTAAAGGGCGCTGCAGGAACCTGTCTGCCGCTGTGTGGCGGTACGCCATTTTATATCTCTGTTGAGGTGCTGTGGAGGAGTCTTCAATCTTCCCACGAGTGTATGCGTCGTGTGCGCGTGCGTGTGAAATTAGTTCCTTTCTTTTTGTGTGCGGATGGTTATTTGTGTAGATACATATCTAAATTTGTTGTTTTGAGTGAATTTAATTTGTTGTTTGGTTGCTTGTGTTTTTTTTGGTTATTACACAGCACGTGACTGCTGTAGTCCCAATTCTATTTTTGTGGCTCATCTTTTATTGTGCTCGTGGGTATTACCTGTTGAGAGGGTTTGTATTTTAAACATTTAATTCTTTTTTTTGCTTGTTTTCTTTTGTTTGTTTTGTGTGCTTCACCTTTTGTAAGGTTAGTTTGGGGTGAGTGTACCTGGGTTGGAATTTTTCTTTGATTTGGTTTACCTATGTTTTTTTTTTCTCTCCCAACATTGTATTTCCTGTGAAACCCTGAAATTGATGGCTATGGATATGTTAGGCTAGTGGGTCACTGTATGGTATGTGTGAACTAGTTTCTGTTATAGTGCTGTGAGAAATTTGGCTGACCCAAAATATTGACCAGCTATAGAGATAAATTAATTGTCAAAAACAAAGTTGGATACACACACCTCTGCTTGTTTCTTCCATTGATTTGGAGGGCCTGTCGCTGAAATTTTTTGTGGTAGATCCTCGTAGGTGAGGATCTTCGAGGGCTTGAATCAATATCTTTTATTAGCCCTGTCACAATTATAAAGTATGACACTAAAACCGACAGTAGGTTTTTTCCGTGTCTTTTTCAATTAATGAGTCATCCATTCAACTGATTTGTTCAAACAGTCTAGATGAATTCAACCCACTTGATTCAATCAGTAAAGAAACACCGCTATCTGTTACTCAAAGATGTGTAACTGTTCTGTCATGACTGTGGGAGGAACAGACGGTGTGGAGACTCAGATGCGGGTGAAAATAGAGAGAATCTTTATTTATAAACACAGTCCAGTAATTCGACAGCGGTCTCGAACACAGGAACCTCGTAAGCCCGGGGGGGAGGAGGACTTGACCCACTGGGATTTACGGAAGAGCAAAATCACCTCGGGAGATCTGGACCAGTATGGACCTCGAGAACCACGAGAGGCCACGGGGAGAGGACTCGACCCGACAACACTCACGGGAAAATCAGCAGTAGACACAGTCCGAGAGTTCCTGACCCACGAAGGGAACACGCACGGTGGGGAGAAGCCTCGAACCGCCGGCCGACTGGAGACGAGAGCGGCGACCTCAGTAGAAGAGATGCCGGGGTGTGAAGAGCTGGGAGGTCCGGGACGCCAATGAGAGCTAAGGGAGAGGTGAACAGAAAACTTTGAGAGCAACGGGTCTAGGCACGAGAAGCTAAAACAAGGAGAGAGTCCGAGAGAGTAACTAAGGTAAAAAGTCAGCACTAAGAGAAAACAAGAAACAACAAAAATAAATCAAAACTATGACTGAGATATTAATGAACTAACTAACAAGATGACTAGGATAACAAGACTAGGAATGGCCAGCGACGTGAACAATAAACAGCTGTCTGACACAAGACAAGAGGACAAAGGGATTAAATAGAGGGAGTCTAATGACGGGAATGAATGCAGGTGAAACATAATGAGGAACCAGGGGGGACTACTGATGGGGAACGAGCTACAGGAGTGATGGTGATGAGGTGATGGAAACCCGGTGAGGGAAAAGCCTGGCGGGGAGACACGGGGGTGGGGTGAGTGACACAGACACCGGACACGTGTAGAGCTGTCAAAAACGGCACTCCACATGTCGACAAAACAACACACACCCACACGAGACACAAAGCCAAGACAAGACTGAGATCATGACAGTACCCCCCCCCACCGGCGCCACTGGGCGCTTAAGGAGGGGGCTCACCTTGCTTCCGGTGGAAGTCCACGATCAGCGACCGGTCGAGAATGTTGCGAGACGGCACCCAACACCATTCCTCTGCACCATAGCCCTCCCAGTCCACCAAATACTGAAAACCCCGGCCTCAGCAATGTACGTCCATCAGCTTTCTGACCATGTACGTCTGCGACCCGTCCACGAGGCGCAGGGGGGGTGTGGGGCGCTTGCTGGCCGGGTTGAGCGGGGACGTGACGACAGGTTTGACCCTGGAAACCTGAAAAACAGGGTGAACTCGACCAAGACTTGGGGGGAGTTTGAGCCGGACGGCCACCGGATTAACCACCTTGGTGATGCGGTATGGGCCAATGAACCTGGGAGCCAGCTTCCGAGAGGGCACCCGGAGAGTCAGGTTCATGGTTGATAGCCATACCCGCTGACCACACACATAGGTCGGGGGAGAGGACCGGTGACGATCGGCCGCTGCTTTGGTCTTCAGGGAGGTTCGGGCCAGAACCCTTCTGGCCCTCGTCCAGGTGCGGCGACAATGCTGAACGAAGGCCAGAGCAGAAGGAACCGCAGCATCGAGCTCCTGTGAGGGGAACAAAGGAGGTTGGTAACCCACAGAGCATTCAAAGGGGGACATACCTGAGGAGGATACTGGGAGGGAGTTGTGGGTGTATTCAATCCAGGAGAGCTGTTGGCTCCAGGAACCGGGAGTCTGCGATGTTATACATTGGAGTCTGTGTTCGAGATCCTGGTTGGCTCGCTCACATTGCCCATTGGTCTGGGCATGGAAGCAGGAAGACAGACTCGCTGAGGCCCTGATCTGTCTACAGAACTCTTTCCAGAACCGGGAGGTGAACTGAGGCCCCCTATCGCACACGATGTCAGTGGGCAAGCCATGCAGGCGAAAGACGTGGTCCACCAACACTTGAGAAGTCTCCTGGGTGGAGGGAAGTTTGGGCAAGGGGATGAAATAGGCCGCCTTGGAGAAGCGGTCCACCACTGTGAGGATGACAGTGTTGTCGCCGGAGGGGGCAAGACCAGTGACAAAATCCATGGCAATGTGTGACCATGGGCGGGAGGGGATGGGAAGGGGGCAGAGCAGACCAGCGGGTGTGGGGGGGGGGCAGTGGTAGGGCTTACACTGAGCACAGACGGAGCAAGCTGACACAAACTGTCTAACATCTGAGGCCATGGACGGCCACCAAAACCGCTGATGGATGGATGCCAGGGTTCCCCGGACTCCTGGACAGAGGTGGGTAGAGTAGCCAAAATCTTTACTCAAGTAAAAGTACAAGTAACTAGAGAAATTGTTACTCAAGTAAAAGTAAAAGTCACTAGTTTAAAAATTACTTGAGTAAAAGTAAAAAAGTATGCAATGAAAAAACTACTCAAGTAGCTAGTTACTTAGTTACTTTGTATCTGATTATATAGGCCTACATAAAATTAATATTAACGCCAATATTTTAATATTACATTTTAATCAATATTTTTAATTATCATAAGCAGATATCGTTGCAATATACTAGAGAGACTAAAGAATAGACAAACACAGAAGAGACAAGCATTTCTGTAAATTTCATCTAGTCCTGATGTCAATGTAGTTTACACAACTTATTTAGAATAATAGACCATGTCAAACTAAAGCATGAACTAAACTCAGAGCATTTCCTAAGATGATCTAAAACATCTGCAGTGCTCTCTTAAATGAAATACACATTTTTGAACAAAGCTCATGTTTTCTCTTGCTGTGTCACGTGTGTGTTGTGAAACGTTCTTACTTGTTAACAGTGAACCACACGCCCATCAACAAGTTTTCTTCCTTCTCTTCTTCAAATGTATATTTCTGCAAGCCCACGTCTCTGTGTCTGACAGGTAACGCGCATGTTGCGGTGTCTGACGAACAGGTCGCACGGGTGCACGCATATGGCGTTCATTTATCATTACTGGCAAACAATATGACACATTTGCAGTTTTGATTGTATAGATATAGATTAATATCCACTTCATCCAACGCTCTTTGTGTTCTGCGTGTTCTTAAGTTTCGTGCTACGAGGAGTGAGTAATCCTGCTTCAGATGATTCAGATCGTGCTGCGAACTGAACAAATCATTTGAACTGATTCATTAGCCTATTCAAATGGTTTTGCCCATTGTTCAATTAATGCTTTCAAAAGAATCGACTCAAAAGAATCGATCACTCGGGAATGCCCGTAAAAAGAGACGACGACCTTGAAATAAACAACGCATTTTAAAAAGCATATTTTAAAATGAAGGAACGTCACGCAATGTAAGTAATGTAACGAAGTAAAAGTACAGATTTTCTATTAGAAATTTACTCAAGTAAGAGTAAAAGTACACACTTTTAATTTAACTTAAAAAGTACATATTTTCCAAAATGTTACTCAAGTAAATGTAACGAAGTAAATGTAACACGTTACTACCCACCTCTGCTCCTGGATGGCCGACCAACTTAGAGGAATCACTCCACGGTAGAACCTCGGGGCACAGCACAGCCGGGACAAGCAACCGACCCACCGGACACTCTCTCGGTACTTGCACCACTCGACCAGCCTGCTCTACTCGATGTTCGAGATCCCAGGTGGCAGCTCCGATCACCATCTCCTTGGAGAGTATGGGTTTGGTCGAAGGCTCCCCTCCAGGGATCTTGAAGAGGCGAGAGAGCGTGTCAGGTTTGATGTTCTTGGCTCCCGGCCGGTACGAGATGGTGAAGTTGAACCGAAAAAGAGTGCCCAGCAGGCCTGGCGCGAGTTCAGTCTCTTGGCTGAACGGATATATTCTAGATTCTTATGATCCGTCCAGACCAAGAAGGGCTGCGCTGACCCCTCCAGCCAGAGACGCCACTCACCCAAAGCCAGGCGGACCGCCAGCAGCTCTCTGTTACCGATGTCATAGTTTCGTTCAGCAGGGCTGAGGCGATGGAAATAGAAATCACAAGGGTGCACCTTCCTATCATGACTAGAGCGCTGAGATAGAACCGCACCTATTCCGACATCAGATGCATCGACCTCGACAATTAATTGCCGCTCAGGATCTGGAAAACAAAGCACAGGAGCAGAGACAAATGGGACTTGAGGTATCAAAGGCTAACTGAGCTTGGGGATTCCACCTGAACAAGACCTTGGTGGAGGTTAATGCCGTGAGCGGCACGGCCATCTGGCCAAAACCCCGGATAAATCGCCGGTAAAAGTTGTCGAAACCCAGGAACCGCTGAAGAGCTTTACATGAGTCGGGAACAGGCCACTCGGCGATGGCTCTGATCTTGGCGGGATCAGGGTTGATGCCTCTGGACGAAACTATATGGCCAAGGAACGAAACTGTGACTGTGTGAAATTTGCACTTCTCCGCTTTGAAAAAAAGTTGATTCTCTAATAACTGCTGGAGAACCTCTCTGACGTGTCGGGCGTGTTCTTGGAGAGAGGGGGAAAAATGAGAATATCATCCAGGTACACAAAGACAAAACGATTGATCATGTCACCCAACACGGCATTTATGAGGCCCTGGAAGACGGCAGGAGCATTGGTCAAACCGAACGGGAGAACCAAATACTCGTAGTTTCCCTAAGGCGTGTTGAATGCCGTCTTCCACTCGTCCCCCTCCCGGACACGAACTTGGTGATAGGCATTGCGGAGGTCTAGCTTGGTAAAGACACATGCTCCCTGCAAGAGTTCGAAGGCAGTTGACATGAGAGGCAAGGGGTACTTGTTCTTAACGGTAATCTCATTCAAACCTCGATAATCAATACAGGGCTTTCTTCTTCTGGACGAAGAAGAAACCCGCACCAGCCGGGGAGGAGGAGTGGCCAATGATCCCAGCTTGTATACACTTGTGAATATACTTGTTCATGGCCTCTCTCTCAAGGGCAGAGGCACCCCTTAGGCGGAGAAGTGACCAGGAGGAGATCTATGGCGCAGTCGTAGGGGCGATGCGGAGGGAGAGCGGTGGCTCGCGACCTGCTGAACACAGTGTGCAGATTGTGGTATTCCGCCGGGACCCTAGACAAATCGGCAGCTTCGACCTGCAACACAGAAGACACAAAGACAGGAGACGGAGCAGAACCTAGACAAGACGCGTGACAAGAGGGGCTCCAGGCCAAAACATAATTTTTAACCCAATCAATGTGAGGATTGTGCTGTGACAACCAAGGATGCCCTAATATGAGGGGGGTATTGGGAGAATCGAGGTTGTACATCTCAATACACTCACAATGATTCCCAGAAAGAAAGAAAGCCTTATGTGAGGTGTAACGTGAGTTATGATGGCGAATGGGAGACCCGCTAGCGTCTGGACCGAGATGGGCTTGGCGAGAGGCTTGACAGGAATCTTCCATTGGCTAGCAGTGGCAGCGTCGAGGGAAACTTCCCTCGGCACCCGAGTCGAGGAGTGCTTGGCCGGTATGGCTCCGACCGGCATATAAAATCCGGAACGGCAACACGGAGCGGGAAACAGGAGAGCTAACAGGAATGACGCCCACCCGGACTCTCCGAATTACAGGTGGGCGGGATCTTTTAGCGGACATTGGACGACCTGGTGCCCGGGCTTCCCACAGTAGAAGCAATGTCCTCCTAGCAGACGCTGCTGCTTCTGCAGTGAAGATAGCCTTGAACGGCCCAGTTGCATCGGCTCCTCGTTGGAGCTTGCCCCAACTACTCTCGGAGTAGCGTTGGTGTCCCGGACACACCAGGAAGGTGGTGAGGGTTGGCGGCGTCGGCGGTTGTTTATCCGGCTCTCGACTCGCAGACACAGATTGGTGAGAGCATCCAGATTCCGAGGAGGATCGAGGGCGGCGATCTCGTCAGCAATGGCCAGGCTCACCAGTCGCAGGCGGCCGCCAGCGTTTGAAACTTGATGGAGTAATCGGTGATAGAGCCGCCTGCTCCCCCTGGGCCGATCTGTCGAACAGCCTCGTCATCTCTGCATGGAACTCCGCAAAGGAGAGGCAACAAGGAGCCTGGGCGTCCCACACGGCAGTCCCTCATTCACGGGCTCTGCCTGTCAGCAGAGTGAGTACAAACGCCACCCTTGATTCTTCGGCATGGCTGGAGGGAGAACACCAGAGCACACTGGGAGAGGAAAGGCCGGCAGGCATAGGGATCTCCCACTGTAAACCGGGGGGCTGTTGACATGAGCATCCGTCTCTGCTGGGTGACCTCTCGACGAGTAGCCGGAAAAAGCCGGCTCATGACGAGCTCCCGTCATACCTCGCTGAGCTGGGCGGTGAGGATTCCGACTTCCTGAGCGGTGACGTTCAGCCGTGTGACCTGGTGTCCGAGTGCCACCCCTTGTTGTTGCAGGGCACTGCGGAGAGGATCCATCCCCGCTGAGTCTCCAGTATGGTCAGACCATTCTGTCATGACTGTGGGAGGAACAGAGGATGCGGAGACTTATAAACACAGTCCAGTAATTCCACCAGGCGACACCGGCCTCGAAACCAGGAACCTCGTAAGCCCGGGGGGGAGGAGGACTCGACCCGACGACACTCACGGGAGAATCAGCAGTAGACACAGTCCGAGAGTTCCTGACCCACGAAGGGAACACGCACAGTGGGGAGAAGCCTCGATCCGCCGGCCGACCGGAGACAAGAGCAGCGACCGCAGTAGAAGAGATGCCGGGGTGTGAAGAGCTGGGAGATCCGGGACGCCAACGAGAGCTAAGGGGGAGGTGAACAGAAAACTTTGAGAGCAACGGGTCTAGGCACTAGAAGCTAAAACAAGGAGAGAGTCTGAGAGAGTAACTCGTAACTTACTAAAAGAACGTGCCAGCAGCTGACACGTTCAGCTGCTGGCTTTGTGTGGAAATTTTAGTTGGCAAAAAGACAAAATTAATATGACTTTGAGGGTCTTTTTATATGATTTTGGTGAAACTTTTGCCCCAAGCCCCTTCAACACTGGTTTGTGCACAACGGTATAGCAGGGCAGGGCTCTTTTTCGAGTGCAAGTGGAGGCTCCTCCAGTTGTGAGGTGAAAACGGGCTGAAACATAGCAAAGGCCCTACTGATAAAAAGGTAAACTGACCTAACCAAATCAACAGAGGTGTAAGAGTACCTGAAAACCATACTTAAAAGTAAAAGTACAGATAACTTGCAATGAAAATGACTACATTACAAGTTAAAAGTCATGAATTCCAAAACAACTTTGAGTAAAAGTCTTAGAGTATCTGATTTTAACAGTTTTTCGGTATTTGACTCATACTGAATGTAGGCTCAAAGCAGCACTAGTCCTCACTTAAGTGACATGTCAGTGAAAAACAAGAAACAGCTGATCCGTGAGGAGAGCAATCGCATCAAACTGAACACCTCAAAATTGCAACGTCTATTACAAACGCTCAAGTGCTCATAAGGAAACCGCATTCGCATAAAGAAGCCATGTTGACAAGTTTCAGTAAGTAAGGCAAAATGCACAACATATAGTACCTTCAAGTCAAAGTCAAAGTCTGCTTTATTGTCAGTTCTGCCACATGTACAGTACATACACATAGAGGATTGAAATTGCGTTACTCTCAGACCCTTGGTGCATACAGATAACACTATCACAGAATAAATATATGTATAAAAAATACATATATATATAATATGTATTTTTATACATATATTTATTCTGTGATATATATTTATACAAAATACAACTTTACAAGCAGGGATATTTAAAAAAGAAAAAAAGATAATGGCAGATAGAGAGCAAACCGGTGAAATGTACAACTGTGCAGATGTGAGGTAGTGCAAAGAGCTTATTAGTCTGTTTAAAGTGACAAAGAGAGCAGGCTTTGTTTATTCTGTCAGATGAGGTAGTTGAAGAGGGGCAGACCGATACTGAATGAGGTAGTGAGCTGTGTGACTAGTGACTGGTGGAGGTCAGTGTATGTTGTGGTGGGGGGTTGGGAGTGGAAGGACCTGCGGATGTGGTCAGAGTTCAGTGGTGCATGGGGCAAGAGAGAGGAGGGGGCAGGAGATTAGCTTCCTGACTGCCTGGTGGATGAAGCTCTCCTTTAGTCTGCTGGTCCTGGTCTGGAGACTCCGCAGTCTCCTGCCTGATGGCAGCAGCCTGAAGAAGCTATGTGTCGATTGGGTGGGATCACCTGCAATGCTGAGGGCTTTGCGGGTGAGACGGGTTTCATAAATGTCCTGGAGGGTGGAGAGAGAGACACCAATGATCTTCTCAGCTGCTCTCACTATGCATTGGAGGGTCTTACGGCAGGACGCGTTTGCAGGCGCCATACCACACAGTGATGCAGCTGGTCAGAATGCTCCCGATGGTGCCTCTGTAGAAGGTGCACATGATGGGGGCTGGGGCTCTGGCTCTTCTCAGTTTGCGGAGGAAGTAGAGATGCTGCTGTGCTTTCTTGACCAGTGCTGCGGTGTTGCTAGTCCAGGAGAGATCCTCAGTGATGTGCATGCCCAGGAACTTGGTGCTGCTCACTCTCTCCACAGTCGCACCATTGATGGTCAGAGGAGCATGCTGAGTGTGTACTCTCCTGAAGTCAACAACAATCTCCTTCGCCTTCTCCACATTCAGAGAGAGATTGTTGTCACTGCACCACCTGGCCACCTGGCCATAAACTAAAATTCAATACATTTGAATGCAACTTCTACTCATGAATTTAAAGGCTGTTGCTGGATTGTTGAAGATAAATGTCATATTATGAGACTATGCATTACAGTATGTTACACAGAGTTTACAAACTCTAGCTACGTTCTGTCCTAAGAACAAATGATGTAACCCAACAAAGTACAGAATTAGTTACAAACTAGCTATTAGCTAATAAACCTTTAGTGTGGACTTCTCCACATTGCGAATAAAGTATTACTGATGCATTTCATTACCATGACATCAATGGCATGCAGTTCGGTTGCACAGATGGTAACAGCAGTAAACTGTTTTTAAAGTGTTCTGTTCTCTCCATCTACCAGACAGCAAGGCGAGCTATTCAAGAGACAGAACAATGAATGTAATGTCTTTCACAAATGACTGGTCAGGTGCAGTTGACAGGTATAACTGGAACACAACTGAAAACACTATATAGTCATCACTATAGGTGCATAGGAGAAAATCAGTACTGAACTTTCATCATTGCACTGATGACTTAAAAAATAAGATCTGTGCATAATTAGAGAGAAAGTGCTAATGGATAAATATTAATTAAGATAAATAGCTCAAAGAGCTTTTACAGTCATACGTCAACCTGTTCTCTGTCCACAAGATAAAATCCTGAAAATTCGTTTAAAATGTCTATGACGCCAATCCCTGCAAAGATTTCACAGGATGAGCGCTTTAAATCAACATTCAAAACTATTCAAAATCAGAATGTTTCTTTCAATATTTAGAAGTGCACTATATATAGATGTAGATGAATTGAGTTTTTAAAAAGTTATGCTTACACGACAACATTGTCAAAACGATCTGTGTTCGTACTGATTCGTAAAAACAAGTAAAAACGCTGTAGTAGCTGGAAATGTCTATTTGTTTTCGCCTAAAATGCCGAACAAACAGCCACAACACATGAAAAGTTTTCTGTTTAGTGATGTACTGGCACTTTCGTCTGAGGCTCTGAGCATCTCTAACTTGACTGTGTTAAGACACAAACTAAATATTTCCTATCCAAACACAATTCATTTTCCTTTGAATTACACATTTTTATCATGTAATCAAACAGTACTTAAGTGGTTAAAGTCTAATTTTATTAAAGACTGTTACTCAGAGAAAGCGTTTAGTCTGCGAAAGCGTTCTCTTAATAGTCTGAAAATGAGCGACGCCAGGTTGTTCCATCACAGCGCTTGCAAAAACCTTTACTCATTCGGTTCCCCTTTGGTGGAATGAACTGTCAGCCTCCACATGAACTGCAGCATCCTTCACAACTTTCAAAAAACAACTAAAAACATACCTGTTCCGCATTTGACTAACCAATAACTGTCTGTCTGAAAAAATCGTATTGTTTATTCTCTCCTTTGCTTACTCCAGCTTTAATCCTCCTAGTAGCATGGCCTTGTAAACTAACGCTACTGTTTAGCGTGTTGACAAAATGTTTATATGCTCTACTACTTGTAAGTGGCTTTGGATAAAAGCGTCTGCCAAATGAATAAATGTAAATGTAATAGCTGATGGGTCAAGAAAGAAAGAATGTGTACAGGACCAGTGTTGGGCAGTAACGCGTTACTGTAGTTTGATTACTTTTTTGGTAACAGTAATTTAACGCGTTATAATTCCTAAAATAGTAATTAGATTATAGTTCCAAGCCCAGGCAACTATACGTTACAGCTGCGTAACATCGTTGCCGTTGTATCGTTTTATCATTTAAATTGTAAAAAGCGAAATAACTTTTTCAAAGTCTGGATGCCTGCCTGTCGCACCCGCGACGTCATCAAACTGAAACGTGCCTGCGCGGAAAGTACTACCAAAGCCACTTCATGGAAAGCCTGCCACCTTAAGCTAAAAATTTGTAATGGCCAATTGTATCGCCGCTCGGAACGCAGGCAAGGAGACTAGACACAGGATATGATTGGCTGAGGTGCCTCTCTTGATCGATGTTAGCCTTTATGCTCCAATTGTAAGTATTACAGACCCATACATCTCCCTATCACAAGACAATCTTTGGTACTACCAGTGAAAACAAACTCAGCATGGAGAGAGAAACGTATGCGTTCTCTAGCTGGAAATACAATCATTATTTTGAGTTTATTTCTGTCAAAGGCAAGAGCATTGTTGTGCGTTGTCGGACATGTGGAGGTAAGCAAACCCCTCTCTCCCACGAAAAACAACCTGAAGAGGCAGTACAGCACGGTTAAACTTCTGGAGAAAGTAACGTCACCAGGCACGTTGAGCAATGAATCAACTTCTACTGTCGAGTGCCAGGCTGCTATTAGTAACATGTTATGTTTTGTCAGACTAGTTTTTTCTGCTCTAACGCTGTTATATTTGTTAAATGACGAAATCATCATAGAAATATGCAGAAGCACTAGTTAAGATATACAAGTTACAAGAAACTAAGGAGAGACTTTTTACATTATGGAGTATGCAGGTTTAGAAATACTAGCTAACATATGAAAAAATGTTTTAAGTTAAAATGTCACAGAGTTGAATTATTATTATTATTTATGACAGGCTTTACCACTGCGTTCCAAATTATTATGCAAATTGGATTTAAGTGTCGTAAACATTTAATTTTATATTGTTCAATTAAACTTATGGATGGTATTGTGTCTCAGTGCTCTTTGGATCACTGAAATCAATCTCAGACACCTGTGATAAGTAGTTTGCCAGGTGAGCCCAATTAAAGGAAAACTACTTAAGAAGGACGTTCCACATTATTAAGCAGGCCACAGGTTTCAAGCAATATGGGAAAGAAAAAGGATCTGTCTGCTGCCGAAAAGCGTCAAATAGTGCAATGTCTTGGACAAGGTATGAAAACATTAGATATTTCACGAAAACTTAAGCGAGATCATCGTACTGTGAAGAGATTTGTGGCTGATTCAGAGCACAGAAGGGTTCGTGCAGATAAAGGCAGAATGAGGAAGGTTTCTTCCAGACAAATTCATCGGATTAAGAGAGCAGCTGCAAAAATGCCATTGCAAAGCAGCAAACAGGTATTTGAAGCTGCTGGTGCCTCGGGAGTCCCGAAAACCTCAAGGTGTAGGATCCTCCAGATGCTTGCAGTTGTGCATAAACCTACTATTCGGCCACCCCTAACCAATGCTCACAAGCAGAAACGGTTGCAGTGGGCCCACACATACATGAAGACTAATTTTCAAACAGTCTTGTTTACTGATGAGTGCCGTGCAACCCTGGATGGTCCAGATGGATGGAGTAGTGGATGGTTGGTGGATGGCCACCATGTCCCAACAACGCTGCGACGTCAGCAAGGAGGTGGCGGAGTCATGTTTTGGGCTGGAATCATGGGGAGACAGCTGGTGGGCCCCTTTAGGGTCCCTGAAGGTGTGAAAATGAACTCTGCAAGGTATGTAGAGTTTCTGACTGAGCACTTTCTTCCATGGTACAAAAAGAAGAACCATGCCTTCCGTAGCAAAATCATCTTCATGCATGACAATGCACCATCTCATGCTGCAAAGAATACCTCTGTGTCATTGGCTGCTATGGGCATAAAAGGAGAGAAACTCATGGTGTGGCCACCATCCTCCCCTGACCTCAACCCTATTGAGAACCTTTGGAGCATCCTCAAGCGAAAGATCTATGATGGTGGGAGGCAGTTAGCATCAAAACAGCAGCTCTGGGAGGCTATTCTGACATCCTGCAAAGAAATTCAATCAGAAACTATCCAAAAACTCACAAGTTCAATGGATGCAAGAATTGTGAAGGTGATATCAAAGAAGGGGTCCTATGTTAACATGTAACTTGCCCTGTTAGGATGTTTTTGATTGAAATAGCTTTTGATTTCAGTAAATATGACCTCCTAATGCTGGAAATTCAACAATTGACCATTTTCAGTTTTTTACAACCTATGAAATGTTTTCAAACTCTGTTGTGCATAATAATTTGGAACAGTGCATTTTGAGTTTTTCATTTTTTAAATAAATACTGTTGTCAGTGGGAGGTTTGTTCAATAAAATTCCAAATGTACCCTAACTGTTGATTACTTGAAAATTATACTGACTGTCATTTGCATCGACAAATTAGGAAAACCAGAGAAAGATATCATTTGCATAATAATTTGGAACGCAGTGTAGTATGGAATAAGCAGAAAGAATGTATTAAAATAATTAAAGACGAGATAGAGTATGCACTCCCCAATAAAGTTTAGTCTTGAGAAGGCTAAAGAGGTTATTTTGTGTTTTTGAGGGGTGGGGGGTAGTAATGTAACTAGTAATGTAATGAGTAGTGTAACTAATTACTTTAAAAAAGTAATCATACCAGTAACTTGATTACTTTTAAAAGGAATAATCAGTAATCAGTAATTTAATTACATTTCCAGAGTAACTTGCCAAACACTGTACAGGACAGATGAAAAGCAAATGAAGTGTATGATTTGGACGGATGCACACTTACCGCTTCCAGTGAACAATTGATGGAGTCCATGCACAGAGATTTCAGAGACCATAGAAAGTTAAAGGTCAGATGGTCTGTCTGCTCCCAACAGCTCACTAACATGCACACTTTCATGTTCTTTTTCAGAATCAACGCTTCCCGGAGCATGTTGTCAATCTGTGACCAGTACCTGTTAGATGACACAGTAAAGAAATAAGTGTTGCGTTACATAGTACACAGTAGGACACCTACAGCTCAATATATGTGGGCCACTTTTCTCCATCTGTTGTGTGCAGGGGTAGAGGTGAAACACCTAAAAGCTGAAATGTCATGGACACAGCAGTTATGTGCAGTTCATGGCTGGTGAGGCATTGACTTCTTCAGAATCAGATTGACAAATAAAGAAGCCCAAAACAGTAACTCATTCACTATTGAATTTGCAGCATGCACATTGACTGGTTAAGTTTCATATCTCATCGGCATTCTTTAATTTACACACTCATAGGTAAGCTACATTTTTGGCTAAGAATGAACGTCACATTTATAACGGCAATTCCACAATTCATATTCATTCAATACAAATGAAAGTACTGGTGTACAAAAAACAGATTTTAATTTTGACCCTAATTGAAATATTTGCATGTTTTTATGATGCTTTAATCCATTTGAATACAGACAAAAGGATAACAAGAACAACAAAAGAATATTTTTAAATATTGGATTGTTTTTTCTTAGTCTGATCACATTTTTTATAAATTGAAAACCATTTATGGCCTTACCTTCAGGCCTATTTGTAAATAAGTAAATGAAGTCCATGCGCATATCCTTCTCCATGAAAATCTCTGTCACCATAGATATACAGTATAATCTTCTGTTTTGACAGTCAGTCGGAACAAAAAATAAAATAAACTGAGTGCTGCAGGCAGAACACTTGACTTTCTGATATCGCTAACTTATTGGCGCCTACAGTATAAGCCTCAGCTGTTGGGCTCACCTCAGTTGCAGCACGGCAACTGTCTGCCTCACCATGAGCATTTTCAGTACGGTTTTATGTCAGATTAGCAATCCTTAATATGTTACACACAATCATTAAAGATATTAGCTAGACTGTGGAAAGTCAGAGGTGGGGCTAGGCTTGTCGCTGCCTCACCTCTTGTTTCTCCCGTGTATTTGAACACAAAATGCACAAATTCAGCGATTTTTACTATTTTATTTATCAAAATGATTGGAATCATACAAAAAACAAATGTATAAGCACAGACCTGTTGACAAATGTATTTTATGTTGGCATAATTATTTTTTCATGATGACTCTGCCTCACCTGCATCCCCTAGCCTACCTATAGGCAGAGCAGGCAGTTGCCTATAGGGTCACAGGCTAAGGTGGGGCCTCCATAACTGTTACGTGTCTCCAACTTTGACGCACATAACATCAAACTACTGCAAGAATGCTTTGAAAGCATATACGCAGCAGTCTGAGTCTTGGCTGTGCGCACCTGTCCTAATATGCATAGTTTTACGCATGTCCCCGCATCTCTTTACAGTCATTGGCCTTGTTTGTCACCACAAAAGATTATTTTCACGCGTTTTAAAACGCTTGCCTATTTCAACTTTCTATCGATTTCCCACTCTAAGTGCGTGCACATGTAGATGCCAGTTCTCATACAGCGCAAGGCTAGCAAGTTCTCTACTGCATCTTTTTGCGTGTCTTATATACTGTAAGTTACTGTGAAATTCAAGTTTATGTCAAAAACATATGAAAACAGTCCATTATATTTTAAGTGAAAGGAAACAGTTGGATATGTAACACTATATCAGATCAGTGAATTAAAGTGACTGTTGTTATTTCGGAATAATCACACTGTCAGGCTTATTCTCTGGCTGCATTACATTATCCCTTACCTATAGACTGAAAACCTGCTGCTGTTTTTGTTGTCATTGTTAATGAAACAACAAAATACAAAATCATGAACTGCTCTTCACTAAAGAAGTTTTGTTTCATTATTTTAAATCACTGTGTTTATTTAATTCATACAGTGAAGAAGCAGTGTTTCATTTCTACATTATTCAGTTTCTTTGTTAAAATACTACTGGACTGTTAAATAACCCACTGTACCTGATAATAAGATTTCGTCAACCCCCACATTGGCTTAATAGTCTGTTATTTTTTCTTTCTTTTGGAGTGGACCAGACCTACAGTATCCCTATACACTTGTGCACCTGTCAAGTTATAGCCTATTGGTCCGGTCTCTGAATATAGGCTATAAAGAGAACAAACACTTTTCTGCGGCTGACTGAATTTAAGTCATTTATTTATTGATGGTGCTTTCTTCCCATTTGAAATATATACTCATCCAAAAGAGTGGAAAAGTGATGGCTGTGTTACTGTAAAATTGTTGTAAAAAATAACTTAAAAAATAAATCCTAGCTACCCTAAAATTGTATTTTGAAACAATTTTAAATTGAAATAGACTTTGTAATAATATCATTAATGTAACAATACCAACAGACTGAAGGACGATGCCACACAGTGAAACTGAAGTAGACTGATGAATGTTTATTGCAGGGATCGGGTGAACAGCAGACTGGTAAGTAAATCCAAAACGTCTTGGTTATGGATGTAACCTCAGTTCCCTTTCTGTCGGTCTCTCGACATTGTGTCGAACCGACAGAATGGGGTTTGTCTTGAGAACCTATCATCTTCTGAGTATCTAGAAAAGGCCAATGAAAATTGGCGAATGAAATTTGCATGCCGGACTCCTCCCCGGATGTCCGGGTATAAGAGGGAAGCCGGCGTGCTCATTCATTCACCTTTTGTTCTTCAGAGCCTACGCATCTGATGAGCTTCTCTACAATCTTTGGTGATCATTTTGCTGCTGGAATCTTTGACGCGGTACAGCGGACGGTCCCTTCCTGCAGTGACTCTCCCCTGGGCGTCTTGGCAGTTCCGAAAGTGTTCGAGCAAATTTCCTTTTCTAAAAGAGCAAATTTCTCCAGCGTGGCTTGTCCCGCTGTTCTCATGGGTGCCAAACACTCATCGAGGAGGGGGACGGACACGATGCCTGCTTCCAGTACGCTGGGGCAGACGTTGTGGATACGTCCTGCCCGCACTGCGGGCGGTGATGATTCAGACATTGTGTCACGGGTGGCTGTGTTCCCACGGGACTCAGCCACCACCTCGTTTGCTCCCCGTTCCGTGGCGGCAGGAATACGGCCCTGCCGTCCGCTACAGCAAGCAACGAGGGTGATATGAGGATTACTGTGAGCGATAATCCGCCAGCCACTGGCTCACGGATTGTTCGCACCTCGTCTTGCTCGTCTGACCGTTCCCCAGGAGATGGTCCGCCATTTTATTCCTCAATCACGTATTCGGACACGATGCGTGATGATGAGATGTCTCTTGCAGCATCGGGGGGTGACGTACTGCCATCCGACTCTGACGATTCCTCGGGCTCCCTCCCTCGGGGGGTTCGAGCACAGGAAGAAGCGGATGTCGAAATGTCAGCCATGCTTTCCCGGGCTGCCGTGGGTGTTGGGTTGCAGTGCCCGCACTGCCTCTCCCGGCGCTCGCGGCTGGCTACATGGCGCCTCGGGTTTATGCACGCCCTCAGTGCCGTGTTTACCGGAAGTGCATGAGGAACTTAGTAAGACCTGGAAACTCCCCCTTTCCGGCACGTTTCACGTAAAACAAAGTTCTGTCACCCTCTCTTCCCTCGAGGCTGGGACAGCTAGAGGATACGTCGATGTCCCCCAGGTGGAGTATGCCACCGCGGTGCACTCGTGCCCGTAGGCGGCGGCCACCTGGGGGTGGGGCTCGACCTAGACTCCCGTCCAAAGCATGTGGTGTCTCGGCATCTCTGGTGTCGAGAGCCTACATTGCGGCGGACCAAGCTGCCTCCTCTCTCCATGCTATTGCTGCTGCCAGGCCAGGGCATTGAGAGAGCTCCACGAGGGTAAGACCGACCCAGCGCTTATGCAGGAACTCCGCGCCGCCACCGACCTCGTTCTACGGGCAACCAAGGTGACCACGCGGGCCCTGGGTCGGACGATGTCCACGCTTGTGGTCCATGAGAAACCCCTCTGGCCGATCCTTGCGCAGATGAGTAACGGCGAGAAGGTCCGCTTTCTCGACGCACCCGTCTCGCAAGGGGGGGCTGGTTGGTGTTACTGTCGAGCCGCAGCGGCCCCGCTCACCCCCCGCCCGTCGGGGGCACGAGACCCGCACGCGACCTCCCCCGGAGGGTTCTCGACAGTAAAGAAGCAGTCCTCCATGCCCCGACTCGGCCGCCTCGGCCATCGAGTCCCGTGCACTGTCTGCTTCCCAGCAGCCCTGGTCCTCTTCGACGCCCTCCAGCTCTGGCGCCCCCCACTCAGGCGGCCCCCCTGGAGGAGACAGCGAAGAGGAGACCATCGCCCCATCAGCAGCCGCGGCGAAGCGGCCCTCATGGGAAGACCTCAGGGGGATCGAGGCTACCATTGGGCCCGACCCTAGCCACATCGCTGGGAAGTCGGATAGGGACGGATACTGCCCCGTCTCTCCATCTGCTGGCTCCCTTCGGGGGGATAGTGCCCACTTACTCTCAAAAAAGAGAGTTTCCTCTCTCTCTGGGTTATCACAGCCGCTCCCACCCTCTGCACGACGGTGAACGGCAAACTCGACGTTGCGTCATGGCGAAGCGCAATGTCGAGTATAAACACCAGCCCTCAGCACTCTCAGTCAGACAGTGCGTTGAGCTACGCAGTCGCCAGGCAGGAAAAACAGCAGAGCCGATCTCCTCCCCGGGGACCTCCCCCAGCAAGGAATCCGTACTGCTAGCCATCGAACCACCCCCCGGGGGATGATGAAAAAGATCGTACCTTTAGTCCCCCTGTCTCATTTCTGGGAGCCTGTCCGGCTTCCCAGACTGTCAGGCTGGCTAGGGAAGACGATCCGTCTCGGCTACGGGCGCCTCATGCCCGCCAAGTTTCAGGGCATCCGATATACCTCAGTCAGAGGCTACGATGTTCCCGTACTTCGGGCCGAGGTCGCCACCCTTCTGGCGAAGGCAGTGATCTAGCCCGTCTCACCAGCCGAGATGTTTAACGGGTTTTACAGCCTGTACTTCATTGTCCCCAAGAAAGGCGGGAGGTTGCGCCCTATCTTGGGTCTGTGTGTTCTGAACAGGCACCTACACAATAGCTGCCTTTCAGGTTGATCACGCAGAAGTGCATCCTGACGTCCGTCAGGTGTCAGGACTAGTTCATGGCAATCAACCTGAAGGACGCGTACTTCATGTCTCGATCCTCCCTCGACATCGGCCGTTCCTATGGTTCGCGTTCGAGGGACGAGCATATCAGTACAGGGTCTGTCCCTGTCTCCACGAGTCTTTACGAAGGTCGTGGAAGCCTCCCTCCTTCCCCTTAGGGAAGGAGGTGTGCGGGTACTAAACTGAAGCTCTCAGGCAGTCAGCGGTCCCCCGAAACAATTTCAGAGGCACTTGGGATACATGGCATCCTCGTCGGGGGTGGTCCCCCTCGGGTCGATGCACATACGACCGCTCCAACACTGGCTACAGAGTCAAGTTCCTTGGAGAGCGTGGCACACCGGCAGCATGCGTATGGTCATCACGCTTTTCTGCTGACACACCCTAACCCCCTGGTCTCCCATGACCTTCTTGCGGACAGGGGTCCCCTTAGGGATACCTCCCTGTAGGGTTGGGGTGCTGTGTGCATCGGGCACGCAGTGTCAGGACGGTGGACGGGCCCCCGCCTGCGTTGGCATTTCAACTGCCTAGAGTTGTTGGTTGTGCTACTTGCATTGAGGAGGCTACTACCTCTCGTGCAGGGCAAGCACGTGCTGGTCCGGTCGGACAGCACAGCTGCTGTGGCGTATATCATTGGTGGCATTCGCTCACGGCAGCTAACATGACTCGCCCGGCGCCTCCTCCTCTGGAGTCAGCAGGTGATCAGTTCCCTGCAGGCCACACACATCCCAGGCGTCCTGAACCAGACAGCCGATGCGCTCTCTCGTCAGTCGACGCCTCGCGGAGAGTGGCGACTCCATCCCCGCGCAGACGGCTCATTTGGGAGCAGTTCGGCCAGGCACAGGTGGTCCTGTTGCCTCCCCGGACTCCACCCATTGTCCGCTTTGGTACTCCCTGTCCGAGGCAACCCTTGGCACGGATGCCCTTGCGCACAGCTGGCCGAGGGACAAGTGGAAGTACGCTTCCCCCCAGTGAGCCTCATTGCACAGGTCCTGTGCAAGGCCAGGGAAGAGGAGCATCAAGTGGTACTTGTTACGCCCCTTTGGCCTAACCAGGACTTGGTTCTCGGAGCTAAGGATCTGACAACAACTCCCCCCTGGCCGCTCCCCCTGACAAACTGCTTCCCCAGGGGAAGGGGCACGTTACGGCATCCCAGGCAGAACCTGGTCTCCATGTTTGGATGGGACGAGGTGATCCTGAGTGACCCACCCCCGGTCTGGTTTTGACGTCACTCAGGCTAGGGCCTCGGCCACTGGGTGGCTATACACCCATAAGTGGCGCCTCTTCTCGTCCTGGTGCTCTTCTCGGGAGAAGACCCGCGGAGTTGCTTGATCGGGTACGAGCTGTCCCTTCCTCAAGAGAGACTGGGGAGTAACCTCTCCCCCTCCACACTGGGAGTGTATGTAGCCGCTACGGCCACTCATCAAGTGCTGGGTAGCCTCTGGGACAGCACGACCTGGTCATTAGGTTCCTAAGGGGCGCGAGAGGGTGACCACTTTATCCACGCTTCGTACCCTCTTGCGACCTAGGTGGTGGGCCTCAAGAGGCCCCGCCCCCTTCGAGCCTCTCGGGGTTGCCGCTCTTTCTCACTCTTGATAAAGACGGCTTTCCTGATGGCGCTCACCTCCAAGAGGGTAGGGGGTCTGCAAGCACCCTCTGTGTCCACAGATTGCCTAGAACTCGGGCCCGGGATTCTCACGTTATCTTGAGACCCCGCCCCGGCTACGTGCTCAAAGTTCCCACCACTCTTCCGAGAGACCAGGTGGTGAACCTGCAGGCGCTCCCCACCGGGGAGGAAGACCCAACCTTTCCGTCTTGTGTCCAGTACGCACACTGCGCCTCTACTTGGACCGCACGCAGTGCCCAGAAGCTCTGAGCAGCTCTTTGTCTGTTTCGGAGGTCAGCAGAAGGGAGGGCTGTCTCCATAGAGAGGCTGGCGCACTGGATCGTGGATGCCCTCATTATGGCATACCGATCTCAATTCACCCCTGCCCGTTGAGAGTGAGGCACACTCCTCATGGGCACTGGCTCAGGGCGCCTCTCTAGCAGACATCTGCAGTTGGGCTATGCCCAATGACTCCGTGAGGTTCTAATACCTACATGCGGAACCGGTGTCAGCCCGCATCCTGGCAAATGGCATTACTAGGTATTCATATTGTCCAGAAGGGGTAATGAAGGCGGTTTTCTACTCGTCTCCGGACTTGATGCGGATTAAATTGTATGCACTTCGGAGATTGAGTTTGGTGAAGATCGTGGCATTTTTGAGTTGTTCCAGGGCCGCAGGAACCACGGGAAGGGGATAGGAAAACTTATGGGTCTGACAATTGAGTGTCCGGTTGTGGCGAGGGGGGCGTGGTTCAGCGAAGTCTGCAGCAGGAGAGAGAGCTCGCAGACGAGCGGTGACTAAATGAGGCATGTGCAAATGACTTACACCTGTATCTCATTGCAGTAAGTGGCGTGGGGAGCGTATAAACAGCCCGGAGAAGCAGAGCACGAAGAGAGAGACACGGAATGCTGACTGGCTGCTGAAAAGGCAAAGATAAAGACAAAGCGAAAGAATCTGTGAATGAACATTTACTTTGAAGCACCTGTGTGCGGTTGTTATATTTGTGAGTTGTATTAAAGTATAATTAAAGCCAGCAGCAGTGCCAGCCGACCTCGTCCGCTTCCTTCCTTTCCCTGAACTTGTGGGTCTAGGCAGGCAGACTGGACAAGTAGCTATCATATGACCAGCTCCCCACAGTATAAACAGAGCCGCTGACTGATACGGCAGGCTCGTTCCTCATGAGAAAGGCGGGACTGGTCGATTTGCATGGGTTCTGTGTCTGGAGGATTCTGGGGTGTCCTGATGGGGGTGCGTGGAGGAGATGCAGCGGGTTTAGTTGGGGGAACAGCTGCGAGGCGTTGCGATATGCGGACGGTGTACTGGATAAGATTCTCTAATCCTGCAGAGTCATCATGAATCGCCATATGAGTTCAAACGGTGGCGTCTAGACCTTGACGAAAGACCGCGATGAGGGCGGTCTCATTCCAACCCGAGTTGGCGGCGAGAGTTCGGAACTGGATGGCATATTCCCCAACAGATGATCATCCCTGCCTTAGTCGGAGTAATTGATCTTTAACAGAGAGAAGATTGACCGACTGTCCGAACACCGTGATAAAGTGCCCAAGGAAAGCAGCCAGGGTATCCGTGAGAGGACCGCTGGCTTCCCAGATGTTCTTTGCCCAACTGGGGGCCTTAACGGTGAGCAGGAAGATGACATATGCGATCCTGGCTTTCTCCGTAGGGAACAGGTGAGGTTGCATCTCGAAAAGGAGCTGGCATTGAAGCACAAACCCGCTGCATTCCTCCGCGACGCCGGAATATCGGCTAGGGGTGGCCATGGGACTGGCTACTGCACCAGGTGGAGGGACGGAAGAGGGTTGAGTGACCAGTTCGGTTAAGGGGTCGGGGGGTTGTGCAGGTGTTGTGGAAGAGGAGGGTTTGGTCATTGTTGGTACGTGGTCAGGTCTTCTGTAACAATACCAACAGACATAAGGACGATGCCACACAGGGAAACTGAAGTAGACTGATGAATGTTTATTGCAGGGATCGGGTGAACAGCAGATAGGCAAGTAAATCCAAAACAACAGGTAACATCCACAGGTAAGTAATTCCAAAGACAACAGGTAACATCCAGGGGTAAGTCAAAATGTTGGAGCTAGAGCAAAAGTAATACAACTAGACCTGACACTGAACATTACAAAACACAAGGGTTATGAAGAGTCCAGGGAATGATGATCAGGTGCGGGTGCAATCATGGTGATAAACTGGTGCAAAGGATTATGGGGAGTGTAGTCCGGTGAATGGAAACGTGTGAACCGGGGGAAAGGTGCAGATGCCGGGGTGTGGCTGACAGCTGTGGAGAGCTCATTACAACTAACTTGTTAAAATTGTTAAATTTTTACAGTGTAAAAAATACTTTATTTATTCTAAAAGGTGTAGGGCATGGGGGTGCTGTGAGGGGCCTCCAAAATAAATTTTGCCTAGGGCCTCCAAATGTTTAGAATCGGCCCTGCTCCCCTGACCGCACGTCCCTGGCTGGGACACAATACCTGTAAACAGACAAATGTTAAACTGCACAAACAACCCAAATACCAGCATCGCCCTCATCTGTCTGTCTCTATTGTAATAAAACTCGCACACACTTGGATCACAAAAACACTGTAAATAGATGTAGAGTATGCTGCATAGTTTGACAGGACTTACTTGGGCTGAGTTCTCTTAAGTATTGGCAAATAGTTGGGTACAGAGATGTAGATGAATGTCTTGGCCTCTTGAATTACTCTGAAAATGGCCTCAATGTCCTTCATACGTTCTTTAGGACAGAATACATCTGGGGAACCCTATCACAACCAACAAAGATAAAAAAAATCATGGTGTTTTTATACACACTACTCTAAAAACGGATCATCTGAAGTTAATGAAAATAGTTAATACTACCTAATCTGAGCTGATAGTAAAAATGACTTTAATTAGTTTGTTTATAAATGCTCCCTGCTGGAGAAACCCAATGGAAACCATCACAGAAGTTCTAATGGTGGTCAGTAAAATACTGTTATGAACCATTAGCTTTTTTTCATTAGAACCATTACAGAATTCCTTCTTGTAAGTGTGTTTTGGGCATTATTCCAGTATTAATGGTCTTATATTGCGTTCCATCTGCCACATTACATCCCCAATCACATACCAGTAAACACCATTATACTGTAGTTCCTTTTAAAACCAATACAATTTCCATTAAATCCTTTAAATGTTCTAATGTGTTTTGGGCAGAGATCTATTGTTTTTATTAGCAGGACTGTAAAAATTATTACACTATATCTTCTAAATTATATTATGGTGATAGAGTGTTTGTGCGCGTGCGTGTTTTCTTAGAGATGACTGAAATTCTGACTTGAGAGTACACACATACATTTGTGTTGTAATTTTTATGACTGGTTTTGTGGTCCAGGGTCACCAATAAGATAGTAAGTAGCATGTCTATAATTGTTGCAATAGCCAACAAAACATTGTATGGGTCAATTGTATTATCGATTTTTGTTTTATGCCAAAAATCATTAGGATATTAAGTAGATGTTCCATGAAGATATTTAGTAAATTTCCTACTGTAAATATATCAAAACATTAGATTTGTGAGTGGATGCAGCAAAATTGCTAACAAAAATGGCTGGAAACACGCCTACAAACATTACTTGCTGCTGCATGCTCTTTGAGAATTACCCACTCAAGTTTTATATCTATGTAAAATTTAGAATTTCAGCTTTCGGGTTCATCTTCTCTACATAACATCACGACAGCAGAAAACCAATAGAGAGCGTTAAAATAAACATTTTTCTTCTCAGCAGCGGCCTGTTACAGTGCCACTGATGGACAACTTTAAAGGCCATTTTCTTAATATTTTGATTTTTTGCACCCTCAGATTCCAGATTTTCAAATAGTTTTATCTCTGCAAAATATTGACCTATCCCAACACACTATACATCAATTGAAAGCCTGCAGATGATGTATAAATCTAAATTAATATAAAATTACCCTTATGACTGTGTAACGAGACAGCCAGAGACAACCAGAGACAAAGTAAGGTTCCACAAAGATTTAATAATAAATCAGAGCAAACACTACACGCTAAACACGCTAAACTACTCCTGTTTCGTGCATCGCTGCCGGCAGCTTGTTTGTATCAGTGCTCTTATCACTTCGCTCTAATATTAGTGTATTTTATTTTCGTTAATTATTATTGTCGTTGCTAACTTATCCTGATATCTCAATAACCCTGTTCCTGTTATTTACTTGGAAGAGTCTAAACCAAAAGTGATAGTTAACTTAACGCCGTTAGCATAGCAATAGCGTGTTAGCTTGCTTTCTGTTCACACTGTGGAATATCATCTTGCCTCTGGTTTGTCTTGTGTGCTAACTGTTTCTCTTTTTAAGCGAGTATACTACGATCCATCGAGCAACCTTGGTAAGTTGGAATTGCACTTCAAATCCGGTGAGTTATGGCTTCTATTCCTATTATTGTTACTTGCACCTCATGTCATATGTTTAGCTTAGCCTTCTCTGTCAGCTGCGAGGGCTTTATATGCGATAAATGCAGGGAAATAGTTAGGCTGACAGAGAAGATCTTAGAATTAGAGTCTCGCATCCAATCTTTATCTGAGGATAGTAAGAGTTTAACGACGATAGAAAACACTTTGGATGCGAGCAACATTAGCGCACACAGCTCGGTTCCGGTTGAAAATCCCCCGCAGCTGGGAAACTTCGTGACTGTGAGACGGCGTAGTCGCAGGACAAAACATCACTCGACCGTTCCGATTACAGTCTCGAACAGGTTTGCCCCGCTCAGTGACGCACCGACTGAGAAACCTGCTGAAAGTGCCCTAGTTATCGGTGATTCTATTGTTCGGAACGTTAACATAGAGGCACCAGCCACCATAGTCCAATGTTTACCGGGAGCCAGAGCGCCTGACATCAAGTCAAATTTAAATGTGCTGGCTAAGGCTAATCGTAAATTCAGTAAGATTGTCATTCACGTCGGCACAAATGATGTTCGACTCCGTCAATCGGAGATCACAAAAGATAACATTAAAGAGGTGTGTGAGCTCGCAAGCATGATGTCAGACACTGTAATATTCTCTGGCCCCCTCAATGCTTATCGTGGTGATGAGATTTATAGCAGATTATAATCACTAAATGGCTGGTTGTCTGAGTGGTGCCTGCAGAATGATATAGTTTTTATAAATAACTGGAAGAGTTTTGAGGGCAGACCTGACCTGTTGAAACGAGATGGTCTCCATCCCTCCTGGGCTGGGACTTCCATCCTGTCTAGAAATATGGCAAAAAGTCTTAATGCTAATGCTAAAACTTGACTCGCTGGGGCCCAGGTCAGGGAGCAGACAGTATGGCTTAACCAACTGTCTGCTTGCCGTCTCACGTCGCAGAATACACAAAATGTACAACATGTAGTAATCCGTTCTCCCAAACATCACAAAATAGAGACTGTGTCTGTCCCCCGGATTAGCAAACATAAAATAATGCGTAAACCTCTTGAAAGTAATTTAATAAACGTTAAACAAACTAAACATGAACAAAATACAGATAATCAACTGTTACGACTCGGATTGCTAAATATTAGATCTCTCTCTAATAAAGCACTTTTTGTTAACGATATGATAACAGATCATAAAATAGACATGCTCTGTTTGACAGAAACATGGCTAAAACCAGATGATTATATTGCTTTAAATGAATCTGTCCCCCAAGATTATTATTATAAACACGAGCCTCGTCTAAAAGGCAGAGGGGGAGGTGTCGCAGCACTTTACAATAACTCTCTTAGCATTTCCCAGAAGTCGAACTCTAAATATAATTCTTTTGAAGTCATGGTTCTTCATGTTTCAACACCTAATACTAAAGATAAAACACTTTTTAAATTGATTCTAGCTATTGTATATAGGCCTCCAGGGCACCACACAGATTTTATTAAAGAATTTGGTGGGTTCTTATCAGAACTAGTACTGGCCGCAGATAGACTCCTTGTCGTTGGTGACTTTAACATCCACGTAGATAACGTTACAGATGCCTTAGGAATGGCTTTCAAAGACACTCTTAACTCCATGGGCATTAGTCAACATGTGTCAGGACCCACTCACCTTCGTAATCATACTTTAGATTTAATACTGTCTTACGGTATAAATGTGGACGACGTTAAAATCCTTCAGCAGAGTGAAGACATTTCGGATCATTATCTGGTATTATGTTTGCTTCACTGGCCTACGGCTGCAAATAAAACTCATTGTTACAAATATGGTAGAACAATAACTTCAACTACCAAAGATGCGTTTCTCGATAATCTGCCCGAATTGTCTCAAATCATGAGAAATAACGTTGAAGATCTTGACATTACCACTGAAAATTTTAATTCCACCTTCTCGGTAACGCTAGACAAAGTTGCTCCACTACGTTTAAAGAAGATTAAAAATGGCAGCCCCACACCGTGGTATAATGAACACACTCAGGCTCTAAAGAAAGCGGCCCGAAAAATGGAGCGCAACTTTAAGAAAACTAAATTAGAGGTATTTCGTACAGCATGGAAGGATAGTATTCGAAAATACAGGAAAGCCCTAAAAACTTCTAGATCCGCCTACTTTTCATCACTAATAGAAGAAAACCAGCACAACCCTAGGTTTTTATTTAACACGGTGGCTAAATTAACAAAAAATAAATCGTCAGTGACTTCTGATCCTGTATATCAGCATAGCAGTGATGAATTTATGAACTACTTCACATATAAAATCCAAGATATTAGAGAAAAAATTATAACAATGCAATCAGAAGTGAAACCCGCTGAACAAACTAACTACAGCGCCCTTAAGGAGAAAATGCAATTATTTTATACCGTAGATCAAGATGAGCTGTCTAAAATTATTAGATCATCTAAATCAACAACATGCATACTAGACCCTATACCTACAAATCTACTGAAAGAGATGCTCCCAGAAATTATAGATCCTCTTCTTGGTATTATTAACTCATCTCTGACATTAGGACATGTGCCTAAAGCATATAAGGTGGCTGTTATAAGGCCCCTTGTCAAAAAACCCCAACTCGACCCTAGAGAACTAAGGAACTACAGGCCTATATCGAATCTACCTTTCATATCTAAAGTTCTGGAAAAAGTAGTTTCAACTCAATTATGCTCCTTCCTCCAAAGGAATGACATCAATGAAGAATTCCAGTCTGGATTTAGAGCATGTCACAGTACAGAGACTGCTTTGATCAGAGTTACAAATGATCTGCTATTGGCGTCTGACCGAGGTTGTATCTCGTTATTGGTGCTGCTAGACCTTAGTGCTGCATTCGATACCATTGACCACAGCACACTCCTACATAGACTCGAAAATTATGTCGGCATTAAGGGAATAGCTTTGAAATGGTTTAAATCTTATTTATCCGACCGTTTTCAATTTGTAGCAATAAACAATGAGGTGTCACGCAAATCGCAAGTCCAGTACGGTGTACCACAGGGCTCAGTCTTAGGGCCTCTGCTCTTCGCATTATACATGCTACCTCTAGGAGATATAATAAAGCGACACGGAGTTAGCTTTCACTGTTATGCTGATGATACTCAACTTTATATTTCCTCGAAGCCTCATGAAACACAGCAGTTCCATCGAATAATGGAATGCATAGTCGATATAAAAAACTGGATGAGTAACAACTTTTTATTACTGAACTCGGACAAAACGGAAGTGTTACTTATTGGACCGAAAACTGCTATAAGTAACAACCAAGAATACTGTTTAACTATTGACGGATGTTCCATAAAACCCTCGTCGTCAGCAAAGAATCTTGGCGTTCTATTCGATAGTAATCTGTCATTTGAGAGCCACGTCGCCAACACCTGTAAAATTGCGTTTTTCCATTTTAAGAATATATCTAAACTACGTCATATGCTGTCAATCTCAGATGCAGAGAAGTTAATTCATGCATTCATGACATCAAGACTAGATTACTGTAATGCACTGTTAGGTGGTTGCCCTGCAGGCTTATTACAAAAACTCCAATTGGTCCAAAACGCGGCAGCTCGAGTTCTTACACGTACAAAAAAGTATGAACATATTAGCCCGGTTCTGTCAACCTTGCACTGGTTACCTATAAAGCATCGCGTTAACTTTAAAATCTTGCTTATTACCTATAAAGCCTTACATGGTTTAGCTCCTCAGTACTTGAATGAACTCCTTTTGTATTACAGTCCTTCACGTGCATTACGCTCTCAGGCGTCCTGTCAGTTGGTAATACCTAGAATTTCAAAATCAAGTGCAGGTGGTAGATCCTTTTCCTATCTAGCGCCTAAACTTTGGAATAGTCTTCCCTGCACTGTCCGGGAGGCAGACACACTCTGTCAGTTTAAATCTAGACTAAAGACGCATCTTTTTAATCTTGCATACACTACTCTTCCATAATATAAATCTTCAGAGGGTTTAGGCTGCATTAGTTAGATCAACCGGAACCAAAAACACAACTGATGTACTTGTTGCATCAAAGAGTACAGAACAGTACTCTACTCTCAGCCAGTCTTGTCTCATTGTTCCAAGGTTACCACAGCGAGCAGGATGCAGTTCATGGCCTGACCTGATGGTAGAGCGGAGAATGGGAAGTGGGGACCTGACAAGAGCTGAGATGATAGAGCTGGATAAAGAAGGACGCGGTCTCTTGACATGTCTTCACCACAAAACTTCAAATGCTATTAGATTATTAATGATAATCTTAAACTATAATTTATTTTATTATTAAGTTTATTTATTTTATTTAGCCTTGTTGTGCAAGTTCTCTGGAGCTTGTGCAGAGGCAGCAGCTTTTGCCAGAGGGGAACTGGAATCCCCTGGTTGGGCCTGGGTTCTCCTGAGGTTTTTTTTCTCGATTAGAGTTTTGGGTTCCTCGCCACCGTTTGCATACTGTTTTTGCACTATCTGCCTGACCGGGGGGGCTGCTTTAGAATCTTAAAGTTTTACTTAATTAATATTGCATATAGGAATTTATTATCTGTTATATTTGACCTGTGCTTCTCTCTCCTTTATCCTAAATGTGTGCTCTCACTGAGCGTGTGTGTGTGTGCGTACTTGTCTGTGTACGTGCGTGTGTGTGTGTGTGTGTGTGCGTGCGCATCCGTGTGTGTGTGTGTCTCTGTGGCTGTGTGTGTTGGTGCGTGTTGTGTGTGTGGAGTGTTTTGTGTGTGGGTGTGTCTGTCTTCTGTGTTTTCAACCTTTTCTTGTTTTTGCAGGTACAACTTTGATTGTTTTGCTTGTAGTCAATGTGTCTCATGTACAGCTGCTTTGTAACAATGAAAATTGTAAAAGCGCTATATAAATAAAGTTGAGTTGAGTTGAGTTAAACAAAAACAAGATCAGACATCAATAGGGAGAACAGAATGAGTATATATGGAGTCGTGGTGATGAGAATAATTGTTGGCAGGTGAGGTTAATTACAGACAGGAGACAGGTGGATTACAACGGCTCAACCATATGCTTCACCTGATCAATTCGCATCTTATAGTCCACTTAAATAGCAGCTGCAATTATCCAGTACAGTAAGCAAGGAAATCAACATCATGTATGCTCGATCCAATACAGACTAGTTTACTAAAAGAAATGCTTCCTGAAATCATAGATCCTATTCTTACTATCAATCCGTCTCTGTTATGTCCCTAACACTTTCAAGCTGGCTGATATTAGGCCTGTTATTAAAAAGGCGCAACTTGATCCCAGAAATTAGTTAATTATAGACAGTGTTTTGTAAGTTACTTCCAAACTGTAATACATTCCAGATTACTTGTTACTGTTATTTAAAAGTAATCCCTTACCTTGCAATATTACTTTCTCATAATTGTAATACGTTACATGACTCCTGTATTACTTTTGATTTACTTTCACCAAAATAACTACAGAAGTAGAACTTAACATTCTAAAATGACAAAATGTCTTGGTATTTTTGTATTTTCAAAATACAAAATACTTTTTGCCAATCAACCTCTTTATTACACTGCTGATTTCTTGAATTAACTAGGCTATACAAAAATAAATACAAAAAATACTAAGATTAAATGCATTTAAATACAAAATACTATTACACAATAATAGTATTTTGTATTTCAAATGGATGTATTTGAAACACGGATGTATTTGAAACATCCATGCAGTCTAATAAGGAGGTTGACTGGCAAAAAGTATTTTAGTTTGAAAATACAAAAATACTAAGATTAGGTTTATATTTATTGCTATATTTACTTATCTGAATGGTTTCCTAGGTATTGTATATATGTTTTGTTCTGTTGAACTCAAATGATGTTTTGGGAGATTTAGGAAAGCAAACAAATCTGGGTCACCTTTGACTACCATTATAATCTTTTCTGCTATGGTAGTCAATGATGCCAAAGAATTTTCACTTGCTAATGTAGCGAAGGCGTATAGAAAAGATTCGAAGCATATGATTGTAGCAGACTACGTCACCATATTAATAGGGAAATAGTTCAACCCCAAGAAGGGCACACAGATTCACTAGTGTAATAAAGGGCATAAGACGTGAATATCAAAAATTCAAAAATTTATTCAATCCAATAATAATAGTAAATATAATAATGTTAAAAGTAGCCATATGGCATCACAGGAGTAAATATATCAAGCAGTCTCACAATTACAATCCTACACACACACAAAGGAGAACAAGGTATACCAGAGGCAGGTAAGTTGGCAACTAAACCAAAGGCTCCTATATTACAATCGTAACACCAGGTGCACAAGGCTCGCTAGTACACACGCAAGCACACAGTGGAATCAATCGTCAATGCACAGCACTCAGTGACTGGTAACCCACCACCGCACGGCAAGACTAGCCAGCTGCCTGCCCTGGACTGAGACTCCTGTAACATAGGAAGGAAAATTTACCAAAGTAAAGAATAACCTAAACAAAAACAAACAAAACAAAAATGATAACAGAACAAAAACTCAAACTTCTACAAAAAGACAAAAGGTAAAGCAATAAATACCATGCTTTGTATGAGCAGGATAGTTAAACAAAAATCAAAGAAATCAAAAGCACAATTGACACATATTGGGAGGTTAGTAGGTCGTACTGCACTTCCTTATTCACACTTGTCCAACGAAAGAAATTTAAGAAAATTAACAACTGCACAATAACTAAAATAATAAATCTAAATAACAGCTTATAACCCCAAAAATCCCAACAACACACACCCACACACTCTAAGGGCAAATGCACATTAATAGCACAAGTGCCAGCAAAGCAGTGTAGACGTAAACCATGCAGGTTCAGCAACGCAGCATAAGCCGGAAAAGATGCAATGCGGTGAAGCAGTGCAGACGATACGGCATGGACAAAGCAGCAGCACCGGAAGGGTTTGCCCGCAGTAAAACTAAAAATCACCCAAGCCTCTCAATTATCATGTACTCCTAAAAAAAAGGGAGATGTTACACAACGAACCATTTAAAAATATGTGTACGAACGTGGGGTTTACATACCTTTATATCGTGGCTACAGCCATGATATAATGAAGCGCTCATATGCACAGCCAGAGGCTTTCACCCAGCCACAGCAAAGAACTGCAAGGGGGAAAAACATCAACCCATGCCCGATACATAACACTATGACCCACAGCAATGATCGAACGTACCTTTGCACTACCAACACGGAGCCTTCGCACACACGGATGACCCACAGCATGCACTAGCATTTAAACTGGGCACGGAGCATTTATCTCCAAACACGGCCGCGAAGTAAGTCGCCAGACAATGCTGCAGCAGATTTACAATTGACTTATTAACTTTATATCCCTCATCAGTATGAGCTGCAGCGAAACAACACGTACCTCTCTTACGCGGAACTACTCACAACCCGGAAGGGACTGTCCTCGGACAATGTCGCTCAAACATTACTGGACACAACAACAGTGCCCCAACGTGCCGCATTTATATGTTCCAGGGGACACTCAATTGTGCAAGGCAAAATCAATGCGTAATGAGTTACCGACAAGACGGTCCATACTGCTTGTCCCACTACACTAACATTCTACTAAATATCTTTTTGTTCAACCGAATAAAATTTATACAGGTTTGGAACAACTAGAGGGTGAGTAATCCATAACAGAATTTTCATTTTTGGGTGGAGTGTCCCTTTAAAAAAGATCCCATGTGTGCTCGAGGCCACGCACAGAAATGGATGGGAAACGTGTTTTCTCTTCATAAGACATTTGTGTATCATCTGGATCGTTGGCTCTGAGATTGCTGCAGTTGATTCGAACACCGGCTTCAGGGGAAGCGGCAGCTAACTGAAGAACTGACTCAGAGAGAGCAGCCACTGACTTGGAGGCTGGTTTAGGGGATACTGCAGCTGACTTGAACGCAGGCTTAGAGGAAGTGGCCGCCGACTGAGAAATTAACTCTGGGGATGCAGCCGCTGCATGAATGCTAGCTTGGGGGTACTTTAGCCGACTGGGACATTGACTCTGAAGAAACAAAGACTGACAGGGATTCCAGCTCTGGGGCGGCTGCAGCTGACCTGAACTCCGGCTCAGGCCCACTTGCCCTGGGGATGCTGCATCTGGCAAAAACGCTTGCTCAGGGGAAGTGGCCCACTCCGGGGGTGCAGCCGCTGACACGAACGCCGGTTCTGGGGGTGCTCCATATGACTCAAACACTGGCTCAGTGGAGGCGGCTGCTAACTGAAGAATTACCTCCGGGGATGCAGCTGCTGACTCGGAAGCCAGCTCATGGAATTCTGTAGTGAAATGAGACCGTGACTTTGGGGAAACAAGGACTGACTGGGACCTAGATTCTGGAGAAGCAATGACAGGGATTCCAACTCTGGGGAAGCTGCAGCTGAGCTGGACTCTGGCTCAAAGGAAGCGGCTGCTGACTGTGGGCCCACTGGCCCTAGGGACACAGCCACTGACTTGGAAATCTGCTCAGGGGAAGCTGCAGTTGACTCGGTGGCCGGCTCAGGGGAGGCAATGGCTGACTTTGTGGCCGGCTCAGGGGAGGCTGCGGCTGACTCAGGTTCAACTGGCGCGAGAGGATTTGGAGGAAGCTCTAGAGGAGTTTTTTGCCACTGGCTCTGGGAGTTTGAAGGGTTCCAGGGGTTCGAATAGGTCTGATTCTGAGTCTGAAAAATACTCATACACTGGAGGACCAAACGTCTCGAGCATCCTCCTTGAGAACTCCTCAACATCCTGGCAGAAGGACATTTGAGCCCCCCACACCGCAAGTCCCCACTCTCTGGCCCGACCGGTTAGCCCAGAGATAGAAGACTCCACGGGGCACAGGTGGGGCTGCTGGGCAAAAAGAAAAGAAAATTGAAGAATTAAATAATAACAGGCACTGGGCTCACAGTCATAGAGCAGTAGTTCAAGGTGGGGCTCGTGCTCCATGGTGCGTTCCAGACTGCGTGTAGAGGCGGAGGATTGGCTGGTGAGGACACTATGCCACAAATCCTCCCCCTGTGCTTATAGCTCTATGATGTGGGTTTTGAGGATCTCTCGCTGGGTGTTCAGGGCCTCCACCTCCTGCGTGGTGGTGTTGAGGCAGGTAGCATGCTGTTCTAGCATGACTCCTCGAAGCTGCAGTGCCGAGCGAATAGAATCAGACCCCGCTGAATCCATAGCTTGGTCAGACCATTTTGTCATGCAACAGACTGGATTCAGATGCGGGCTACAAGACATGACTTTATTAAAACACAAAACAGGCTTTTCAGAGGAGACAACTGGCATAAGGACATCACTGAGCAGAGCAGTAAACACAGCGGGCAGGGCAGCAGGCATGACCGCTTGGATGGGAAAGTAGCCTGACCGCGACTGCAGGTGCAAAAACTGAGACAGCCCGGGGAGAGCTGCGGCGGCGGAGAGAGATCCGAGATGTCGAAACCCTTCTCATTTAGCAGACACTTTTATCCAAAGCCACTTACAAATGAGGTAAACAGTAGAAGCAATTGGAACAACATAAGGACAACAAAAAGCATGAGCGCAGTAACACTGGTCTCATATAGCCTACCACAGTATACAAAGCTAAGGTTTTGTTTTTTCTGTTAAGGATAGAAAGAGTAGAAAAGAAATAGAAGTCAGAGCTAATTGGTCAGGTGTTGACGGAAGAGATGTGTTTTCAGACAATTCTTAAAGAAGGCTACAGAATCTGCTGACCTTGTAGCAGCGGGCAGATAATTCCACAAATGTGGAACAGATCCAGAGAAGGTACGTGAGAGTGATTTTTTTCCCTTTTTAGAATGGCACTACAAGACGTTGTTCATTTGCAGAGTATAGGGATCTGGCAGGTACATAAATCTGTATTAGAACTAGACAATATTAAATATAGAAGTCAGAAGCAGGGTTGCAATTCCACGTGAAACACCCCAAAACAATAATTCACAAAGCACAGAAAAAATATCTGCAAGGTAACTGCTCTAGTGATATCAAATATGCAACGGTCTGACAGCGAGCAAGATAAACACAAGGAATGTAAAGAGGAGAAAACAATGAAGGGATGCAACAGAGACAAGGCAATTAATAGGAAAACAAGAGGGTGGGGAAATGCCATGTGCTCACCACAAAACAAGGACACACTAGACACGAACCCTGACAGATTCATGCATTCATGACAGCAAGATTAGACTATTGCAATGCTTTACTGGGTTTTTGATCTGTTGGGCTGATACAAAAACTTTATTTGGTCCAAAATGCAGCCAGAGTTCTTACAAGAACAAAAAAGTACAATCACATCAGCCCAGTTCTGTCCACACTGCACAGGTTGCCAATTAAGCATCAAATAAAATTTAAAATCTTGTTAATGACATATAAGACCCTAAATGGTTTAGCTCTTCAGTACCTGACTGATCTCCTGTCGCATTACAGTCCTTTACGTTTCCTGCGGTCTCAGAATTCAGGACAGTTGGTATTACCTAAAATTTCAAAATCTAGTGCAGGTAGGAGATAATTTTCCTACCTAGCACCTAAACTTTGGAACAGTCTTCCTTGTAATGTGCGAGAGGCAGACACACTCAGTCAGTTTAAGTCTAGATAAAAAAATAGGCTATTTAGCATTGCCTACACCTGACTCTACTGCACCACACTCCAAATCCTGCAGGATTGTTAGGCTGCAATAGTTAGATCAACCGGAAATGGAAACACTTCCCATTCAAACTGTTGTATCGTTTTCATTAAATAGTATGGAATGGTCGGTATGTCTGTCTTCTCATCCTCCGGAGGTAACCAAAGATGGATCTGGCTCATAATCAGAGTGGTCCGAAGGGATGAGACCAGGCAATCTTCATCACAAACTAAGAGCAAAGATGGACTACTTTTTACTTACTTTAGTATCCAGTGTACTTAGCATCTTTTTTTCCCATGACGGCAGTTGGAAGTTATAGCTGCACTCAAAGTTATTGAGTGTAGCTGTAACTTGTCAGAGGAGATGTGGTGCTCCCGGCTGGTTTCTCCCTAGGTTTTTTCTTCATTTATTCATCATTGGAGTTTGGGTTCCTTGCCAGTGGGCCATGTTGGCTTGCTCACATGGAGACGACCTATATTAATTTAGCTGAGGACTCAATTACTCAACTAAATAAAATAATATTTAAATTGCATTAGAAAGGTCTTACTCTTTCCGTAATAGGATGCACTGTATTACCTGTTGATTTCAAAACAAGGCTGAGTGGGATACAAGTCCTTGAGCACTGCATTACACTACATTGATGCCTGTCGTTCCGCCGGTCCGGTCGTTATGACTAAAATACTGTAGGAAGGTAAACATGCTTAAAAAATACAATCTAGCGATTAGCAACAGGCTAATATCCAAAATAGATTTTATATAGATAATACACTATTCTTAATCCCAAAACTAGGTGCTAAGTAGTGTTGGGTGTAACTAGTTACTAAGTAATTAGTTACAGTAAATTAATTACTTTTCCCTTAAAAAAGTAAATTAAGGGATTACACTTATTTTTTCTGTAATTTAATTACAGTTACTTCTGATGTAATTGAACTAAATACTTTGTAATATATTCAATAGTGGAAATGAAATCAAAATTATAAGTCTAACTTTAAAATGCATGCTTTAATGTATCCTTCTCACATTTGTATACTTTGGTCAGTTAATACGAATAATTTATGTAGTTATTTATTATTTATTTGAATTATTTAAATAAGTTGTTTCATGCCTATCCTTGAATCAATTCTAATCAAGGTTGATATAGGATATAGAAAGTAATTAGTAATAAGTAATTAAATGCTTTTTGGAGAGAGTCATTTGTACAGTAATCTAATTACATATATTATTGAATATGAAATTAGTAACTAGTAATTAATTACTACTTACCCAACACTGGTGCTAAGACCCATCTAATTTCATTTTTCCATGTTTTCCTTAGTTCTCTGTGATGAGGAAATTAGTTAAATGTTGTATTTTTTGTTTTAATGGACAAACGACTGGCATCCCGATACAAATCAATGCAGTGTAATGCAGCACTTTCTGGACTTTTATCCCTCTCAGCCTGGTTTTGAAATCAACATGGCGGGAGCCTGAATAAGGTGTATATGGAGACATCTAAAACTTTCTCGGAAGGGAGGCCCGAGGACCAGGGTTGGAGACCACTGCTCTAGTATGATAAACCTGAACATACCTAGATGTAAATTTTGTCACAAATCTTCCAACATCAGACTTCTTCATCTGCTTAATGGTTGATGTAAATTGTACCTCAGAGGACTATCATTGGTGGCCATTGAAGGGCCTCCCCCACAAATCTAAAGATGGCAAGATGGCAAAGGCATTATGCAAGATGTCTTTAGAAATTATTGCTCTCCCAGAAGACATGGTGTCAGGTCCAGTTCATTCCAAGAGGGGATGAAGAAATAGATGATAGAGAAGATCCAGAGAAATAGATGCTACCATCAAGCATACTGCCACAACAACCAGAACAACTGGAGCAAATTTCTTCCCTGGGCAGACTACTCGCAACAATCTTTAAAGAGCTGTCTCAGACTCTTGCAGTTTGTACTGGGCTTCCAGCCATGCTGTTTCCCTGATCCTGTGAGCCACCTGAGTTTCCAGCCGTGTGCCGCTGATTCAAGGAGAGTAAGAATTTACCCAACTAATTAACCCAGTCACTTACCCATTAAATCTCCTACGTCACTTTAAGATTGTGCCCGCCTTCCATGTGTCTCTCCTCAAAACCTACCACCCCTCTCTGTCATATTCCTTTACAGAACTGACCATAGGGTTCAGTCCATCCCCATAGATTTGGATACTATCACACCCAACATCTAAATCAGTGGTCCCCAAACTTCGAGCCCCACCGGATCCCCACCACCTGCACACACCCACATAAAGACACTCTCATGAAATGTCCTTTACCTGCAAACTCATATAACATTTATTGAATTATATTGTTTTTATTTCAACATAATATGATTTCATTTGAGGAAGTTCAAGTGCATCGGTAGGAAGATAAGAAACGAAATAATATAAAATATCATTAAAAACATCTTGGTTACGTTTGTAACCTCGGTTCCCTGATGGAGGGAACGAGACGTTGTGTCGAACCGACAGATGGGGTTCGTCCCTGAGAACCAATCGTTTCCGACTGCTTAGAAAAGGCCAATGAAAATTGGCAAATGAAATTTGCATGCCGGACTCCGCCCCGGACATCCAAGTATAAAAGGGAGACGGCGTGCATCATTCATTCACCTTAGTTCTGAGGAGCCTGAGACCTCTCACGACTGCTGCAGAGGACAACACGTGTTGTGGCAAGAGGACACAACGTCTCGTTCCCTCCATCAGGGAACCGAGGTTACAAACGTAACCGAGACGTTCCCTTTCTGTCGGTCTCTCGACGTTGTGTCGAACCGACAAATGGGGTTCCAATGGAAAACGCCATAACACTGTGCCCTGTCACAACCTCAACGAAGCGACGGTGACAGGCCTGGGTGTGTCAGCCGATGCTACCGCGAATTGTAACCTACCAGTGGGTAGGTAGGGGGTCCCAGAGCTTTCAAAAAGGTGGGAAGGCCCCTACCTTCGGCCTCACAGGCGGCGGCCTTGTTTCTCTAACAGCGAGAAGCCGCCCGGAACCGTAAGGCACTGGGTAAGCGCTACCTCCTCAAGTGGGGAATGCGCTACAGAGACCACTTCCTACCGCAGGGAGGAGAATAGTGGAGATACCAACATGGTCTCACCGATAGGGAAGAACTCATGGGAAGAAAGTGCGGCTGAAGAAACACCGCGAGGTGGAGGTCCACCCGGGGAGGTCATAGGTTACCAAGGTGGGAACCAGCATGAGGATACATCAGACGGAACCGCCCTGCTGGGGAGTTGCAACGTCTGGTAGCACTAGGTCCGGTTAGAGCTATGCAGCGAATAACTCAGGTGAACCCGGCCTAAGGGGCAGGGCTGCTCTGCCCAGCCCGCCCCAGGGGGTGCTTGCTTAGTGATGGATGGAGTGCCTGTTCTTCGCCCAGTGGGGAAAGAATGGAGGCTGAATCGGTATACTGACCCACTCGAGAGAGGGGGAAAAAACCGAACAGGCGTACACCCTACCAGTTGCCGGTCCTACATGTGACCATGCAGGACGCGGGCTGACACCGGCTCTACGCGGAGGTTGTAAAACACGACCCGTCCAGGGGCCAGACATGGAGGTTCCAGAGGTCTGGCCTGGGATGCCATAACGTGCCCTTCCCCTGGGAAAGCAGGTCCTTCGTCAGGGGAATCGGCCAGGGGGGAGCTGTCGTCAAGAGCATTAGCTCCAAGAACCAAGTCCGGTTGGCCCAGTGTGGCGCAACGAGTAACACTTGATGCTCCTCTTCCCTGACCTTGCACAGGGTCTGTGCAATGAGGCTCACTGGGTGGAAGGCGTACTTCCGCTTGTCCCGCGGCCAGCTGTGCGCTAGGGCATCCGTGCCGAGGGGTCCCTCGGTCAGAGAGTACCAAAGCGGCAATGGGTGGTTTCGAGGGAGGCAAACAGGTCCACCTGGGCCTGCCCGAACTGCACCCAAATGAGCTGGACTGCGCGGGGGTGGAGTCGCCACTCTCCGCGAGGCGTAGACTGACGAGAGAGCGCTTCGGCTGTCTGGTTCAGGTCGCCTGGGATATACGTGGCACGCAGGGAGCGGATCATCTGCTGACTCCACCGGAGGAGGCGTCGGGCAAGTCGTGTTAACTGCAGTGAGCGAACGCCACCCTGACGATTGATATACGCTACTGCAGTAGTGCTGTCCGACCGGACCAGCACGTGCTTGCCCTGCACGAGAGGCAGCAGCCTCTTCAATGCAAGTAGCACAGCCCACAACTCTAGGCAATTGATATGCCAGCACAGGCGGGGGCCCGTCCAAAGCCCCGACACTGCGTGCCCGTTGCACACTGCACCCCTACCCTGCAGGGAGGCGTCTGTTGTCACCACTACATGCCTCGTAACCTGCCCTAGGGGTACCCCTGCCCGAAGGAAGGCCATGGAAGACCACGGGGTTAGGGTGCGTCGGCAGTGAGGCGTAATCACCATCTGCCTGCTGCCGGTGTGCCACGCTCCCCAAGGAACTCGACTCAGGATCCAGTGTTGTAGCGGCCTCATGTGCATCAACCCGAGGGGTATCACCGCTGCCGAGGATGCCATGTGTCCCAGGAGCCTCTGAAATAGTTTCAGGGGAACCGCCAACTGCGTGAAATGATCCAGGCAGTTCAACACCGACTGGGCGCGTACTGCGGACAGTCGCGCTGTCATGGTGACAGAGTTGAGTTCCATACCAAGATAGAGGATGCTCTGCACAGGGGAGAGCATGCTCTTCTCTCGGTTGACCTGTAGTCCCAATCGATCTAGGTGCCGGAGCACCAGGTCCCTGTGTGCACACAACAGATCTCACGAGTGAGCCAAGATAAGCCAGTCGTCGAGATAGTTGAGTACCCGCACACCTATCCCCCTGAGGGGAGAGAGGGCGGCCTCCACGATCTTCGTAAAGACTCATGGAGACAGAGACAGAGACAGACCGAAGGGGAGGACTCTGTACTGATACGCCCGACCCTCGAAAGCGAACCGTAGGAACGGGCGATGACGAGGGAGAATCGAGACATGAAAGTAAGCGTCCTTCAGGTCGATTGCCATGAACCAATCCTGACATCTGACGGATGCCAGGATGCGCTTCTGCGTGAGCATCCTGAACGGCAGCTTGTGCAGGTGTCTGTTCAGGGTACGCAGATCTTGGATGGGGCGCACCCCCCCGCCTTTTTTGGGGACGATGAAGTAAGGGCTGTAAAACCCCTTGGACATCTCGGCTAAGGGGACGGGCTCGATCGCACCCTTCGCCAGAAGGGTGGCGACCTCGCTCCGTAGTACGGGAGCATCCCGGCCTCTGACCGAGGTGACGAGGATGCCCCGAAACTTGGGCGGGTTTCTGGCGAACTGGATCGCGTAGCCGAGACGGATCGTCCTTCTTAGCCACCGTGACGGTGTGGGAAGCTCGAGCCAAGCTCCCAGGGACCGTGACAGGGGGACTAAGGGAACGATCTGCTTCATCGACCCCCCGGGGGGTGGTTCGATGGCTGGCAGTGCGGGTCTCTCGCCGGGGAGCCCCCGGGAAGAAGACTGGCTCTGCTGGTTTGCCTGCCTGGCGATGCAGGTCCCCGCACCGTCGATTTGAGAGTGCTGAGGGCTGCAAAATACATTCGATGTTGCGCCTCGCCAAGACGCAACGTCGAGTGGCCGAACACCGTCTGACAGAGGGTGAGAGCGGCTGTGAAGAACACCCAGGGAGATAGGAAACTCTTTTCGTGAAAAAGTGGGCGCTAGGCCCCCGTGGGGGCCTAGCTGATGTTGGAACGGGGCAGGAACCGTCCCGGATCGACCGTCCAACGATGTCATGGCTGGATACGGGCCCGATGGTGTTAACCTCCCTGGGGTCTTCCCGTCAGGAACGCTTCTTCCTCGAAGGTTGTTGACGGGGTGGTGGTCTCCCCTTCGACGCCCTCTTCCGGGATGCCGCCTGGGTAGGGAGCGCTGGAACCGGAGCTGGCTTCGAAGGGGGCCGGGGCTGCTGGGAAGCAGAGGCCGCACGGGAACTCGAAGGCCTACGGGCGGCCGAGTCTCGGCGGGGAAGAATATGGCTAATCGCCTCCGTCTGCTTCTTCACCGTCGAGAACTGCTGAGCGAAGTCCTCGACAGTGTCACCAAACAGCCCACCCTGCGCAATGGGCGCGTCGAGAAAGCGGACTTTCTCGGCGTCGCTCATCTGCGCAAGGTTGAGCCAGAGATGCCTCTCCTGGACCACCATGGTGGACATCGCCCGACCCAGGGCCCGCGCGGTCACCTTGGTCGCCCTTAGAGCGAGGTCGGTGGCGGTGCGGAGTTCCTGCATTAACCCAGGGTCGGTCTTACCCTCGTGGATCTCTTTCAACGCCTTGGCCTGATGGACCTGCAGGATGGCCATGGCGTGGAGAGAGGAGGCAGCTTGGCCCGCAGCAGTGTAGGGCTTCGACACCAGCGATGTCGAAGTCCTACATGCTTTGGACGGGAGTTTCGGTCGACCTCTCCAGGTGGACGCCGCCTGCGGGCACAGGTGCACCGCGACTGTACGTTCCACCTGGGGCACGTCGACGTAACCCCTAGCCGCCCCACCATCGAGGGAAGAGAGAGCGACAGAACCAGTTTGACGTGTACGCGCCAAAAAGGGGGCGTTCCACGTCTTCGCCAGTTCCTCATGCACTTCCGGGGAAAATGGAACCGGGGTTGGGCGCGGCTTGGAGTCGCGCTCAGAGCCCAAGAACCACGTATCCAACCGTGAGCGCTGGGGGAGAGGCACCGGAGTACACCCAATGTTATGTTTTTACCAATGTTTCGTACTAAGGTGCATGTCACGTTGCACAATGAAAGAAATCACGCGTGAGTGTTCAACAGTTGATTCTTCCGGCTGTCTTCTACGCAGTCTAGAACAACTAAAACATTTGATGTGCTTGTACACATTATACATATGCAATATATTTAACCATGCTTATTTCTTAAGCAAGTTTTTGCATGTCTTACGAAGAGAAAACACATTACTCGTCCATTTCCGTCCACACATGGGATCTTTTTTAAAGGGACACTCCACCCAAAAATGAAAATTCTGTTATGGATAACTCACCCTCTAGTTGTTCCAAACCTGTATAAATTTGTTTGTTTGGTTGAACACAAAGATATTTGGTAGAATGTTAGCAACTGAAATTTTTTTGGCATCATTGACTACCATAGCAGAAAAAATTATAACGGTAGTCAAAGGTGACCCAGAATTGTTTGCTTTCCTAAATCCCCCAAAACATCTTTTGAGTTCAGCAGAACAAAAATATATATACAATACCTAGGAAACCATTCAGATAAGTAAATATAGCAATATAAACGTCTATCGGCAGTTGTTAACTTTGATTTGATACTGGAATATAATTGGGCTAGTTTTCATTCCTTTTGGGCGGGTTTTGAGGGGTCATTGGGCTACTTTCATTAAGATAGTTAGCAAGATCCCTGTGACCAGCAGCAATGACAAGGTAAGCTAACGTTTACATGATGACTAGCTAGAATTCTATATAATCTAGTTCAGTGATGGGATGGGACTATTTTGTATTTAAATACCTTTGAAAAAAATTAAATGTATTTTGTATTTAAATGTGTTTAATCTTAGTATTTTTGCATTTTCAAACTAAAATACTTTTTGCCAATCAACCTCCATATTAGACTGCATGGATGGGCAGTGTTTCAAATACATCCATTTGAAATACACAATACTATTATTTTGTAATAGGGTCTGGGTCTATGGGGCATGTAAGGACTCTAGTTTCCCCTGGAAAAAAAATGTGTGGGGGCCATACAGTGAAGACTCCGGGGACAGTGGAGATGGGCGCATCACAGCATTGCAGGGCAGCATGTGAGGATCCTCTCTGCATGGCCACCAAGCCGGAGTCTCCAGCCGTCATGGCCGCCAAGCCGGAGTCTCCAGCCGTCATGGCCGCCAAGCCGGAGTCTCCAGCCGTCATGTATTCCTGAGGTCCTGTCACCGGAGTCAGCTTTTTCAGTTGTGGTTGCAGCTTTGTGGTGTGTCTGGGCTGTGCACTGCTCTTCAGTTCCAGAGGTCGCTGACAAGATGGACTCGTGGGATTCTTACTTGCCAGGTGCCTCACTCAAGATGGCCACTTTGACTTCTCCTGCCACGCCCAGGTATCCAGCCTTGCCTGCCATGCCCAGGTTTCCAGGTCCGCCTCTGCTCCACGGCCCAGGTCCGCCTCTGCTCCACGGCCCAGGTCCGCATCTGCTCCACGGCCCAGGTCCGCCTCTGCTCCATGGCACAGGTCCGCCTCTGCCTCCTGTGCCTTTCCGGGGTCCGGCCCTCCATCCCTCCCCGTTCCAGCTCCGCTCCACTACCCTCCTAAACTTTTGGGGACTTGTGTCATTTAAGGGCTTCTGGAATCTGCCCTTAAATGGGGGGTTATGTCATGGTTATGTGTGGGTCTGTCATGTCTTTTATTTTGAAGTGTTAGTTGTAGTCATTGTCTGTGGTCTTTGTAGTCTTTTGAGTAGCCCTGCCCTTATTGTTTCATTGTCATCAGGTGTGCCTTTTAGTCTTTAATCACTGAGTGTATATATACCACTGTGTTTCATGTGTCTAGGGTTGGTTATTGAATGTATGTAATGTGTTGCCTAGTCATTGTTTTCTGGTTATTGTTTCATGTCATTGATTATTGTTCATGTTTACTTTATTAAATACGTTAGCTGCACTTGGATCCTGCTCTCAGTTTCATGTTTTGGGACAACATCGTTACAATTGGTTTCTGTTATATGTTTATGCGCTAAATCTTTTAAATTGTTTTAATTTAAACCTTAATATATGAATTTAGTGCTTAGTTTATTGTTGCTGTGTTTTTGTATTGTGTTACTGTTTACAGTATGTGTTGCATTTAGTTTATTGTTTGACATTATTTGTTGCGTAGTTTCCATTGTATTTTTATGTTTCTGTTGTATTGTGTGACTTTGTTTTTGTTGCTTTTTTCTGTTGTCTAAATGTTTGTTTTTTGCCATCTCTTTTGACATTATATTTATTGTTGCTGCATTTAAGTAGATTTTATTGTCAGCATCAATTAAACACAATACTTGCATTTGCTTGGTTTCTGTGTTTTTGATAGTTGTGGTGGCACTATGGCCCATTTCTGGGAGAAATAAGGTATTTGTTTGCTATCTGGGCAGTAGAGTAAATATAAAATAACATAGCCATTACTGTGAAATTACAGTACAGCCGTAAAACAGAAAACTGTACTTAAACTGTACAATTGCGGTAAATAGCTGCCAGTACTTTACTGTGGAATTACAGCACAACTATAAAATGAAAAAAAACGGTAAGAAACCTGTAAAATTACAGTAAATGGCTGGAACCACTGCTGCCAGTACTTTACTGTAAATTTACGAGGACATTTTTTAAAGTGTAGGCTTTTCCGCCCAGACAGCCTGCACCCCAGCAGCATCGGAGCAGATTTTCTGAATTAATCTCATAGACACTTACACCATTTGACTAGTAAGCCAAACCTTTAACCATAGTCTTTGTTCGACCCACTCAACTCTTAAAAATGTTACTGATTCCAAATGCTTAGAGACTGTGTCTGTCCCCCGAATAATAAAACAAAATAATAATTTCGGTAAAAGTCAGAGAAAAAACCTTATTGTGATTAAACCTGAAGACAATGTAATAAACGAGCAAAAACAACTCATAAAGTTTGCATTACTTAATATTAGATTACTAAATTCAATGGCAGTTATTTTAAATGAAATGATCACAGACAACGGTTTTGATTTACTCTGCCTTACCGAAACCTGGCTTAAACCAAATAATTATTACGGTCTAAATGAGTGTACCCCACCAAGTTACTGTTATATGCATGAGCCACGTCCGGTTGGTTGAAGTGGTGGTGTTGCAACAATCTTTAGAGACTTTCTTACTGTAACTCAGAGAACAGAGCATAAATTTAAATCATTTGAAGTGCTTGCGTTGAACATAATTGTTCCAAACGAAAGTAAAAAACCATTGCTTTCTTTTACATTGGCTACTGTGTATAGACTCCCTGGTCCCTACACTGATTTTCTGAAAGAGTTCGCGGACTTCTTATCGGACCTATTGGTTAACGTTGATAAAGTACTGATTGCATGGTATTTTAATATCCACATAGAAAGTGCTATTGATGCATTAGCAATGGCGTTTACAGAGCTACTACACTCTTTTGGAGTAACACAACACATCAATAGACCCACTCATCGATTTAATCATACACTAGACTTGATTATATCTCATGGAGCTGATCTAACCAATATAGATATTATACCTCAAAGCGACGATGTCTCCGATAACCATCTTATAACATATACACTGCGCACTGCAGAAATCAGCCGTATAACTCGTTATCGACAGGGTAGAACAATTACTTCGACTACTAAAGATAGTTTCTCAAAGATCTTGCCAGATCTGACTCCTTTAATAACCATACCAATAAATACAGAATCACTCGATGACATGACCAGCTACATTGGCTCTATTTTCTCTAACACATTAGAATCTGTCGCACCTATGAAGTCAAAATAGATTAATGAGAAAAACGTAGCACCATGGTACAATAGCACCATTCGCGCCCTTAAAAGAGAAACACGTAAACTGGAGTGCAAAAAGAAACAAACCCAATTAGAGGTCTTTAAAATTGCGTGGAAAGAGAGTGCAAACTGTTATAAAAAGGCACTAAAAGCAGCAAAGGCTGAGCACCTCCGTAACCTCATAGAAACTAACAAAAACAATCCAAGGTTTTTATTTAGTACAGTTGCTAAACTAAAAAATAAACAGACTTCACCTGACCTGGCTATTCCGCCGCACCTTGGTAGCCATGAATTCATGATTTTTTTACAGAGAAAATCGAAAACATACGAGTCAAAAGAGTAAAAACTCAACCACCAAGTCTGTCCTATGAATTAGTGCCAACAATCGCCCCAAAAGAAAAGCTACAGTGTTTTTCACCTATAAAACAGGAAGATTTAATTAAACTTATTGCAACATCTAAACCTACAACTTGCTTATTAGACCCCATACCAACTAAATTGTTAAAATAGTTACTATCTGTTGCAATTGAGCCCATTTATAACATTATCAACTCGTCAATTAATCTAGGCCATGTCCCAGGACCCTTTAAGCTGGCCGTCATTAAGCCTCTTATCAAGAAAACAAACTTAGACCCCAATGAACTAGGAAACTATAGACCAATTTCAAATCTCCCTTACCTGTTAGAAATGGTCAGGCAGAACCCAGATGCAGGCAGGCGATGAAGGGGTTAACTCAAAAATGATTTATTTAAACAAAAACAAAACAAATAACCCATGGTGGGGTAACAAAAACATATAAACAAGAGACTTTTCAAAAGACAATCCAAAACTTCCCTCAAGGGGGCAAAACGAGAACTAAGAGATATACAAAATCAAACTCACAAAACAGACAAGGTATTGTCAAGAAAAGGCAGAAGAACGAGAACTTCACCAACGAATGACGAGCAGGGAACATAGAACAATGAACCGACAAAAACTAGAGACTGAGGGGAACATTGAATACGGAAACACTCACAGAGGATAATTACAAAAGGGAGGTGAGGCCAGGTGACCGGGATTAACAATAATGGCGAGACTACGGGAAACAGGAGGCGGGGCTAAGAGACGGGACAGGAGGACACGTGGCACAAAGTAAACAAAAGCCACGCTTCTCCACACAAAACACCCGCAGGACATGGTTCTGTCATGACCCTGTCCATAGAGTTAAAGAACTCGAAAACAGGAAGGACAGAGTCCTGACATTACCTGTCTAAAATACTAGAAAAAGTAGTGTCCACTCAGTTGTGCTCTTTCTTACAAAATAATGACATACACGAAAAATTTCAGTCAGGCTTTAGACCGCATCATAGTACTGAAACTGCGCTCGTTAAAATTACAAACGACCTGCTTATAGCATCAGATAAAGGTAACATCTCATTCCTAGTCCTGCTTGACCTTAGTGCTGCGTTCTATACTGTAGACCAGGGGTCACCAACTAGCGGACTCCGGTCTGAATGCGGACCGAGAGATGCGTCCGTCCAGACCTCAAAGCCTTTTGACATGATAAATAAATGAACGCCTAACATTATTTTCTAATGCAATCAAATTTATACCAGGCACATCAAGGGCCGCTCAGTAGCAGTTTGGGTCCTACGGCGCCACGGACAGTTAACATATGCGCACTGTTGCTACGTTCAGATGTCGACGAGTGAAGAGAGCCGCGACAGACTCGCTGTACAGCGCGCAGACAGATGTAACTGACTGTGACTGAAAAACAATGTCCTTTTCAAAAGTTAGAAAAGTTGACGCTGAAAACCATGTTTTCCGAGATGAATTTATTCTTCCTGCATCGACATGCACGAGGCCGCTTTATCTCATTTGCTCGGAGTCTGTTGCAGTTATCAAAAATGGAAACCTTAAACGGCATTATGAAACTAGACATAGACACTATGAAGAAACTTAGCCGCAGCAGTCCAAGGTAAGGACACAGAAAATAAATTAGCTCAAAGCCCAGTAGGACTGATCTACACAGGTCCTCCCTCACTCACTTACTGCCCAACAACGAGCATATGAATGTTCACTAAGAATACAGTGGATTTTAGGAAAACATAACAAGCCCTTTACTGATGGGGAAATAGTAAAAAAGTGCATAGAGGCTGCGTGTGAAACACTTTTAGAAGGAAAATATTAAACAAACCCCCCTTCTGGCTGCAACAGCCACCAGAAGAGCTGAAATGTCATCAGAGGATGTTCAGTCACAACTTGATGCTGCTATTTGTTAATCTCAGTTCAGCAGAAAACAACACTTTAGTTTTCTTTTAAAGTTGTTAATGTTGAAATTAATGTATGTTCAGTGCAGGTTTAGAGATTGGGGCATTTTGCACATTTTCCTTCATTATATTGTTGTCAGAAATTGTTACGCCGTCGTATGGATATGAAAAGACATGTTTATTTCTTTGGTCTGCCAAAAACCATCAATTCATGTTTTTAGGTATTTAATTGTCCGGACCTCGGCTGGTAGTGAGAGTTCGTTTACTGGACCTCAAGCAATTTTAGTTGAAGACTCCTGCTGTAGACCATAAAATACTTCTAGATCGCTTACACAATTATACCGGTGTTCAGGGACAGGCACTACAATGGTTCAGATCTTACTTATCAGACAGACATCAATTTGTCCATTTAAATGGGGAATCATCAAATCTAACGCAAGTAAATTATGGATTACCTCAGGGATCGGTTTTAGGACCCTTGCTATTCTTTTCTAAAATTAAAACATGGAATTAGCTTCCAATGTTATGGAGATGATAGTCAGCTATATATCTCATCAAGACCAGATAATTCCTTACAGCTATCCAAATTGGCAGAGTGCATCGAAGATATAAAGCATTGGATGACTAGTAATTTCCTTCTTTTAAATTCTAATAAAACAGAAATATTACTTATCGGACCAAAGACATGTAAAAAGAATATCTCGGATTATAATCTGCAAATTGAAGGCTGCACTGTTACTCCAACAAATACAGTTAAAGACCTCGGCATTATATTAAACAGCAACCTGTCATTTAAAAATCACAAATGTCACAAAAACAGCCTTCTTCCACCTTAGAAATGTTGCCAAATTACGAAATATTTTATGTGTTGATGAATGAATATTGAATGAATACTGAATGAATATTTTATGTATTTTATGTGTTGCTTATTCATGCATTTGTGACCTCAAGACTTGACTACTGTAATGCACTACTTAGTGGTTGTCCTGCATCATCAATAAACAAACTACAGTTAGTTCAGAATGCAGCTGCCAGAGTTCTAACCAGGTCTAACCAGAGTGCCAGAGTTCTAACCAGGTCCAGAAAATACGATCACATAACCCCAATGTTATCAACCCTTCACTGGGTACCCATTAAGTATCGTATTCACTTTAAAGTTCTTTTAATTACTTATAAAGCCTTAAACGATTTAGCCCCTACCTACATAACAGAGCTTCTATCACATTACAACCCTCACGCTAATTAGTCTCTAAGTTCTCAAAACTCCGGACTTTTGATAACACCTAGAACAGGGGTGTCCAAAGTCAGTCCTATTAGGCCGGTGTCCTGCAAAGTTTAGCTTCAACCCTAATCAAACACACCTGAACAGCTAATCAAGGTCTGACAAAGCAGACTAGAAACTTCCAAACACTTCCAAACAGGTGTGTTGAGCCAAGTTGGAGCTAAACTCTGCGGGACAGTGGCCCTCCAGGACCGACATTGGACACCCTTGACCTAGAATAACTAAATCCACCAAATGGGGTAGAGCTTTCTCATACATAGCACCTAAACTCTGGAATAGCCTTCCCGATACTATTTGAGGGTCAGGCACACTCTCACAATTGAAATCTAGATTAAAGACACATCTTTTCAGCCAAGTATTCACTTAATGCATAATATGCTAAATAAATAAATAAATTAATAAACCGCAGCTATGCTAATTAGTCTCTTTCTGCCCTCCTCCCCGCCTCCGGATGCCCATCCCGAGGAAGGGAGAGATTAAGCCAGGACCAGATGAACGTCATATGCCCACCCCCAACTAGAGATCACACCAGCTCCATCTGAACATCAATTGCCATCCTCCTACGAGAGCCTGCGGACTGACTGACCATCCCAGCTCCATCTCAGGCAATTCCATCACCACCCAAGAGAAAAGCGACCATCTGACCATCCCAGCTCAGGCAATTCCATCCCCAACCGAGAGCAAAGACGGACTACTTGTCACATTAATGCTACATTTACAATACTTNGACCAAAGACATGTAAAAAGAATATCTCGGATTATAATCTGCAAATTGAAGGCTGCACTGTTACTCCAACAAATACAGTTAAAGACCTCGGCATTATATTAAACAGCAACCTGTCATTTAAAAATCACAAATGTCACAAAAACAGCCTTCTTCCACCTTAGAAATGTTGCCAAATTACGAAATATTTTATGTGTTGATGAATGAATATTGAATGAATACTGAATGAATATTTTATGTATTTTATGTGTTGCTTATTCATGCATTTGTGACCTCAAGACTTGACTACTGTAATGCACTACTTAGTGGTTGTCCTGCATCATCAATAAACAAACTACAGTTAGTTCAGAATGCAGCTGCCAGAGTTCTAACCAGGTCTAACCAGAGTGCCAGAGTTCTAACCAGGTCCAGAAAATACGATCACATAACCCCAATGTTATCAACCCTTCACTGGGTACCCATTAAGTATCGTATTCACTTTAAAGTTCTTTTAATTACTTATAAAGCCTTAAACGATTTAGCCCCTACCTACATAACAGAGCTTCTATCACATTACAACCCTCACGCTAATTAGTCTCTAAGTTCTCAAAACTCCGGACTTTTGATAACACCTAGAACAGGGGTGTCCAAAGTCAGTCCTATTAGGCCGGTGTCCTGCAAAGTTTAGCTTCAACCCTAATCAAACACACCTGAACAGCTAATCAAGGTCTGACAAAGCAGACTAGAAACTTCCAAACAGGTGTGTTGAGCCAAGTTGGAGCTAAACTCTGCGGGACAGTGGCCCTCCAGGACCGACATTGGACACCCTTGACCTAGAATAACTAAATCCACCAAATGGGGTAGAGCTTTCTCATACATAGCACCTAAACTCTGGAATAGCCTTCCCGATACTATTTGAGGGTCAGGCACACTCTCACAATTGAAATCTAGATTAAAGACACATCTTTTCAGCCAAGTATTCACTTAATGCATAATATGCTAAATAAATAAATAAATTAATAAACCGCAGCTATGCTAATTAGTCTCTTTCTGCCCTCCTCCCCGCCTCCGGATGCCCATCCCGAGGAAGGGAGAGATTAAGCCAGGACCAGATGAACGTCATATGCCCACCCCCAACTAGAGATCACACCAGCTCCATCTGAACATCAATTGCCATCCTCCTACGAGAGCCTGCGGACTGACTGACCATCCCAGCTCCATCTCAGGCAATTCCATCACCACCCAAGAGAAAAGCGACCATCTGACCATCCCAGCTCAGGCAATTCCATCCCCAACCGAGAGCAAAGACGGACTACTTGTCACATTAATGCTACATTTACAATACTTAGTATTTAATGCTAAACTTACATCACATGACAGCAGTTTGAAGTTATAGCTGCACTCAGTTACATTATGCCATTATTATTTTCCCTGCTTATAACATTCTTCTGTTGTCTGATATCGATTACAAAATAATGCCAAATTAGACCTAAACAGTTTCAACAAATGAAACTTCTTAAATCACAACTAATAATCTCTCCATATTCTTCATAAACATTTACTCAGTAACTTTTAATCAAAGTCACTGAGTGCAGCTGTGACACGTCAGAGGAGACCTGGCCCACCCGGCTAAGACTGGTTTCTCCCGAGGTTTTTTTTCTCCATTTATTTATCATTGGAGTTTATGTTCCTCGCCACAGGGCAGTGTTGGCTTGCTCACCGGGAGACTGCATTTATTAGATATTATTTATTAGAATGATCTTGCTTGTTCTATAAACACCATGCGCTGTGCTGTGTTTTAAATTTTCTGTGTTTTTCTGTTTTTCTTAGTTTCTCCTGTAAAGCTTTGGAGCAATGCACATTGTGAAAAGCGTTATACTGTAAATAAAATTGAATTGAATTATGGAAAAGAATTCCTCTTACATGTGAACTCATTGTACTTGGCAATGAACGATTCTGAATGGAAAATGAAAGTGATCGTATTGCAGGATGATGTTAATTGAAACATTTACGTTTAGTCATTTAGCAGACACTTTTATCCAAAGCGACTTACAGATGAGGGAAACAATGGAAGCAATTGGAACAACATAAGGACAACAAAAAGCATAAGTGCAATAAAAAAATATTAAAAAAACATCACAAACATTGTGAATGGCAGGAGAAATAACTAAATCATTTTTTGATGTAGATTTTATAATGTTTTCAGTTATATAATATCAACTCAACTTTTGATTGAACATTTGATTGATTAGTAACAGTTGAGTGGTTTGGTTAGTATTTACGTATTCTCCATGTGGTCAAGTGTTCCTCCCTTGCCTGGACCTTGGTAAATCATCTAATGTGTTTCGGCTGCATCGTCCGGAGGTCGCGTTTCCGGGGATGCAGGTTGGCAAAATTTGTTCGGCGCGTCATGTGAGTCCATGAGCATCGCGCATCATGTCAAAATATGTGTCCCCTGCAGATATGTCGATTGGGTTTATGATAAAAGATACGCTTGAGTTTGCTAGATGCTTGCTTAGTCGCTTGTGTAATCAGAGTTGAGTGTTAAGATATGGAGACAGAACAGTCTCAATAATAATACATTTACAAAACACAATTCATAAATTCACAGCACAATTCACATTCACAAAATCAGATTCGTAAATTCAAAACATAATTCATAAATTCACAAACATTTTCCCCAAATGCTCACACAAATATATCTCGCAGAAATAAATTCAGAATGTTTTCACAAATATGTATATATCATGTTCTTGAATTACTTTCCAATAAACATTTGTGAATGTTGTTACATGTATTTATGGATTGGTGAATCTGCATTTGCAAATCGTCACACGTGTGTGGATTGCTTTGAATTTGTGTGTGGTATTTTTGAGACTGTCCTGCCACGGTGAGATTCAAGCGTAACTTTTTTTTAAGGATGGCCTGTTCAGCCAATCGCGTTGAGCTTTTGATCCACCAATCAAAACGCTCCTTACTGAAGTGACTCGAGAAGCTCGACGCTGCACAGTTCTGTGCAGTGTGCCTGCATCGGTTCAAAAACAGAGAGGGACGCAAGAGCACACTCAACAAGTAAGTAAAGTTTACTTTTTATACCTGATGCCACTCTATATCTCATAAAATATTCATAAAGCTTGTTTTTGTTACTGAGCTGGCGGTGTTGAATTGAAGGTGAACATGTTTGAACTGGTGTTTGTAAGAAGACTGTTGCAGTTACCAGAGCCTTTAAATTTCAGTCGCCACAAACTTTGCTCTTGCGGTTCACGTAATAAAACATTTAAACAGATGTTGACACGTATGCCTGAGCGATAAAATAAGAGTAATTTTAAATATTGTAGTTGGGGCTCGGGCATTGGACCTAAATGAAAAATGCATTGTCCCGCCTCCAAAGTCTCAGAAGTCAACTCAACGAGCGAGCAAGTGTTGAGCAGTTGCGAGAGCATAGAGAGAATCGCGCGCGCGCTCGTCAAAGCCTCTGCTCGCGGACTGAGTTTTTGCTCGCGGAGCAGAAATGCGCCCGCGCGAGGATTCTTTTCCGCTTGCGGATACTGTTCTGCTCGCTCGCGGAGTTTAAATGCGCCCTCGCGGAGCAGCTTTCCGCGCGTGGTTATCATTATGCGCGTTTGCATAGCGCGTGCGCGCGCGGATTCCATGCGCGTGAGTTTTGGGTCCATTTAAATTCCATAGTCCAGGGCACTATAGGCTGTCAAAAGTAGTCAACCAATCAGGGATAGGCTTCCACGGCGGGCCAATGAAAACGCGACCTCTTACATGGCATCTTATTGGTTGAAAGTGACTCGACGTTTTCAACGAAGCAAGATGGATCCACCACGTTCTCAGGTAACAATATTAATATATTTGATGCAACATTATTATCAAATGTGTATTAGAAATGAACGGGGCATTAGGATGCTTTGTAGGCTACATATAAACGTCAGTTTAACTACCATGTTATTCAGACAAAACAGGCCAACACCCTCAAGTTCATGTGGTCCTCATGCATGTCCTACACTAAACATAGTATTGTCAAAATAGTACTAAATTGATTACCGAACAATTTAGATTGGTGTCTTAAGTTAGCTTTATTCTAAAATAATATTTACTACAAGTAACGGTACATATCAAAACAATAATAGCATGGAGCATTTGGAAATATCATATAATATTCTATACCTATTTGGTTATGCATTTAATGCTTTGCAGACAGACACTGTAAGTGTTCTGCATTCAGTGTTCCAGAAGTTCAGGGCATAAAACTGAACTTCTATGCAATATACCAAACGCTCCCTTACCGTTCATTTATAATATACATTTGATTAATAATGTTGCATCAAATATATTAAAATTGTTACCTGAGAACGTGGTGGATCCAGAGGCGTATTAAGACCTCATGGTGCCCCCCATCCACCCACCTACCCACACGCAAAATCCACTCATTAAAAGTTTATATATTAAAAGATTTTATAAGAATGAAACTCAGCAATTTACAATTACTATTTTACAAGAATTACACATTAACATGACACTTTTGTAGAAAAGACACGAAAAAAACTCTTTTTCATCAAGCATTTTTAACAATTAGGCCTCTGTAGTTAAGAGGTCGCGTTTTCATTGGCCCGCCGTGGAAGCCTATCCCTGATTGGTTGACTACTTTTGACAGCCTATAATGCCTGGAACACACAGGAGGACCTCTCGAGAGCAAGAGTACAAGGATTCGTGGACGCACGGCACGCATTTTGAGTGCGCACACGCTCACTGAGCGAGAGGAGAGAAAATTCATAAGAGAGCAGCGTATAATTGAAAGCGGCGTCCAGTTTTGTGCACGAGCAAAGGAAATCGGCTGCGAGCGGAGAGATTCGCGCGCTCGTATTACAAGAATGCGCTCCGACATTTGTCATTAAAATAACGCCTATTGTATGTAGCCCGTCATTTGTGTGGCTCGTAATGTCAAAAATATGTTTTAGTCGCGTCTCAAGAGACGCTCGCATTCACAGCATACTCGTAAGACACTCTCTTAACACTTAACTATAATTACACACGAGACTAAGCGAGTATCTAGCAAACGCGAGCACCTCTTTTATAATAAACCCTCTGGACACATCTAAAGCAGGCACGTATTTTGACATGATACGTGATTGCACGTAGTTCACGCGACGAACACATATTTTGACATGACGAACCAAACACATATTTTGCATTTTTGCCTCCCTGGAAGAGAAGTGTCAGAGCGATCATCCAGCTGTTGCTGTCATATTTTGGAGAAAAGACGTTCGGGAACGAAAACGAAAGCAGCAGCAGCAGGTCATCTTCATTCATTTTACTGACTGGGAACACTGCAGCACGCAGGCCTAAAATAAACACAATGTTATCGTTGTCGTCCGCTGGTGTGGACGCAAATATAGTTATAGTTATAATATGAACGTTCCGGCCGTTTTAGACTATGACAACCTGTCACGTCTACTTTGTTTCGCCATAGTTTTAAAACGAACAGAAAATCTTTATAACAACACATTGTCTAATGTTGTTTTGCGACGTTGTTTCTGGATCTGATTCTGCAAAGCATGCATCTTTCACTCAGACCCCCACATAGCACACGCACAAACCAGTGGTGCAGTGTTTACAGACTTTATTTCTTCAGAAAAGCAATAGTGAGTAGTGACATTTTGAATAAACAGCTTTCAGTGAAAGGAATGGGTTTAGTTTAAGAGAGAACGTAACATAGAATACATAACATAGTCGTAATTATATACTAATGCTTACATATAAGACATCCACATAAACATGCAAAACAAGTAAATATCAGTGGATGCAAGCAACAATAAATACATTTGGCAGTAATTGCAAAATAAATAAGGCAACAAACATTTCATTTGTTAATATATCCAGGTAGTAGATGAGCCTTTCCTTGAATGGAAAGTCGTCACACTCATTAAACCTCTTACAGGTAGAAAAAGGAGACCAGAAAAGGCATAAACATGAAAATAGCCATTGCATCCTTTTAATTTTATGCCAGTGATGATAGTAAAAACTAAATGTCTCCAGTACAGCAACAGTTACCTAAAAAGTCAAGTTAATTTAGTAAGTAACCAACTGTCAAGCAAATGTAGCAATGTAGTTAAACATAAAATATTTGTGACATAGTGAAGTTGAAATATGTTCCATGGGTATGTATCTGTTTCACTTGTTTGTCTGGTCTCTTGTCTTTGCATTATTATTAATGTATGAATTTATGATATAAAACTGTCCATATTATATCAAGTGCCTCAAGTGCTTTACATCATATTAATATCTGCTTTAAAAATTAGTGAAAATGTGTGGCCTTGTATGTGATAGCACTTTGGCACTTGACAATGAATTTATAACTAATTTCAGACAATATTCAATTCAATTCTATCTTACAGGCTAATCATCAAACCACCCCACCAGCTCCAGCAACTCCACCAGTCCAACGACCCCACTGAGAAACTGCATCACTCTACCAGAAAATTCATCACTCCACTCATTAGCCATCCTGCTGAAAACAAAGACATACACCCGTTAACAAGCCACATTTAAGAGTGAATAAAAAAAAGAAGCTTATGTCATTTCAGTCTCTGTAACAGACTACCTGCTTAATAATAACAATAACGAAATAATAATCGGTCCTACTGTACATGTGTAGTGTTTGTTGTATTATTTGCCTGTATTAAATAAATAATAACAACACCCACCACAACTGAAACTTGAGACTGCATGACTACAGGAAAATCTCTTGCTTAGACTTTTCTATCAGCTCCTATTAAGGAGAGAGAACAATGTGTCAGAGGTTTAAGTTGTGTGGCACAGTTTAAATTCATCAATGTATCTAAGTTTATTGTTAGTATAGTTAACTGCAGTTAGAACATATAAATCTAAGTAGCTATATCTACTAATACACATTAACTAAAGCTGACTACTACTGGATGTGAGAGATCAACTAATATGTTAAAAAGACAAGAAATGCAGTCATTTCAGCAACAAATGTGGTCGAAAAATACTGAAATAAATGTGCTTTGGTGCTGAAATTCAATATTTGAAACTATCTATCACCACAAGTCATATTCCACGCCATTTCCCTTCTTTCATTAACATATCAAAGCTTTAAATATGCTTTGTCTTGCGAATCGCGATGACATCCTGAAGAGGTAAAACATTGCCAGCATTTAAAATATAACAGCAGAGGATCCAACGCCCCCGAGCCCCAACTACAATATTTAAAATTACTCTTATTTTATCGCTCAGGCATACGTGTCAACATCTGTTTAAATGTTTTATTAC
>NC_079898.1:1345442-1431877 GCF_024868665.1 Triplophysa rosa
CAGCTCGCACCTCACACTGTATACAACTACAAGGAAAGGGAGATACTTGGTTCCATTTAACATCCTGTGTAGCTTGTGACCCCCCTTCTAGGTCTCTTGCTGACACTGGTTTGGACCTAAGGACTCAGGTCCAAGAGAGGGAGGATACACAGAGTCACGGTAAAACAGACACTGAAATTGCCACTGGACAACACCAACAGCTCCAAATTATACACAAAACAGGCGATATTTTCACAAGCCCACACACAGAACCATTGGCCCATTGTGTAAGTGCTGACTGTGCATACGGAGCAGGTATAGCTAAACAGTTCAAATGGCGATATGGTACAGGGAAAGTAATTGATCAAAACAAACAACGAGGTGAATGTGCAGTAACTAAAGAAGAAGATGGCAGAATTATTTTTCACCTAATAACTAAAGAACAATGTACTCATTTACCAACATATGACTGTTTCACAGAAAGCCTAAAACACATGAGAGGTTGGTGTGTGGCTAATAGAGTAAAAAGAGTCTCAGTACCCCGGCTGGGGTGTGGTCTAGATAAACTAGACTTCAAGAAAGTGCAAAAGATTCTGAGTGAAGTGTTCACGGACGTGGACATACAAATAACCATTTATTCCTTATAATCAAGTTTTCATTATTGTGTGATTTTGAGTGTTGTTCAATGTTTTTCAATTTTCAGGTTTGAAAGTGTATTTTTAAGAGTGTTTTCTTACAAGTTTTAAGGTATTAAGTTTTTAAGAAGTGTTGATTTTGTAAAGATAACAAGACAATACTAGAGAGGGTGAATACAACAGCAACAAGATGAAGCTGTGGGAAAATTGGAAGTTGTTGTGTGTGTTAGGGATAATTGCAGAACCATCGTAGGGATAATTTTTGGAATACAAAAAAGTCAGGAAGGTAATAGCACCACACCGCGAACTAGACATAGAAGGTCAATAACATCAACAGACAAATGCTTACAGAAATATGGTGGAATTGAGCTAAATTATACAAAAGGAAGTAATACATCATATACAGTTGATTTGTGTAGTATTATCCAATGCAACGGGAAGAATAGTTCATGGCGAGGATATGATGTTTACCTGTGTGGGCTGGGATGGCCGGGTAATCATAGATGGTGTCCCACTTGGAACCATGTGTGGCAAGCCACTAATCCAGATTTTCAGGGAACCACAGAAACAAAGACAGCGAATGGTGAAGTAAAAGCGGCAGGACATTTTAGCATACAAAGAGATTTTAGTCACGCACAAAATCCTATAACCATATCTATAGTAGGTTTACAACAAGATATATACAAAACAAACGCACAGGGTGTACCGAACCAGTGTTGGGATACCAAGGAAGGACAATTTTATGTACTAGTGGGAGTGGATGTGACTGGTAAGGATACATTGGGTCTGGTAAAAAATTGTGTTAAAAGAAAGACCAGAAAATGAAACAACAACCTCGAAAAAACCATTGCCAGTAAAAAAACCCAAAGGGTGAAATAGTAGAAATTGATTATACCAAATTGAAACCGGAAGACATAATAGAAAAAGCCACAGTGTATGGGGAAAACAATTTATGGCTGGAATGGATAATTACCACAGCCAGAGAACAAGGATTAGATGATTGTGTAGGGTGTGCTAACGCAAGACCCAAACTACACATAGAACCAGCTCCCTTGCATCCAAACGATACCTGGGGCTACGGGTGTATGCTAGCCTTGACACATCAAGCATCACCACCAAATTGTACCACGTTGGCAGCAATATTTCCACCCATCTCAAATCACTCTAAAGCAGGACCATTCACACCACAGAAAGCAAACTACACGTGTTTTAACATTACACGTAACTCACCAACAAGTAACCTAGGGGAAATAAGTAATCGGGTAAACTGGTGTAATCAGATAGTGATAGATAACGGGACACAAATAGGAACATGGGCTAGAGCAGGATTGTATTACTATTGTGGAGATCGTAGACTGTTTACTAGAGTACCTGAGGGAGCAAGAGGAGTGTGTGCTATGGTAAGGTTAGGAGCCCCGATAACCCTGATAGGTGAAAGAACTGTGAATGAGGAAAGCATGAGTTCAGCCACACTTGCCAGAAGATGCAGAAGACACATCCTCAGGAAGAGGGCAACAGGTTCAAGTGTAGATTTGTCATTAAACAGCCCCACATACATCGATGCAATAGGAGTTCCTAGGGGAGTACCAAATGAATACAAATTAGCAGATCAGATAACAGCAGGATTAGAGAACATACCGATAATATCTGCATTTTTCCCAGTCACTCCCAACAAGAATGTAGATAGAATTAACTATGTACATTATAACGTGATGAGATTAGCAAACATGACAAGAGATGCCGTTGATGGTTTAGCGGAACAACTAGCACCAACTTCCCTGATGGCCATCCAAAACCGTATGGCCCTAGACATGCTGTTAGCAGAAAAAGGAGGAGTATGTTTTATGTTTGGAGATCTTTGTTGTACTTACATTCCAAACAATACAGCCCCAGATGGATCAGTCACTAGAGCATTAGAGGGATTGAAGACGCTATCAGTAGAGATGAAGGAACATTCAGGTGTAGATAACCCTATAGAAGATTGGCTAGACAAGATCTTGGGGAAATGGAAAGCAGTGGTGATGTCTATTGTAGTGTCAATAGGAGTTTTCTTAGCTATATTGATTACCTGTGGATGCTGTTGTATTCCCTGTATTAGATCACTGTGCAATAGGTTAATTGTTACAGCTATTGAAAAGAAAGAATCTCCACCCCCATACAGTATGCCTTTGTTATCAAGTGATCTAGCAGAAAATGAAGGAGAAGATGATGTGTGACCTCTTACGAGGTCAAGAGAGGGAATTGTGGAAATATTATTCAGTTAGAAGTATGATTTAATTACCAATATAATCAATAAGTGTTTTCTTTCATTAAATCATTAAGCTGTGTGCTTTTAATGTGTTTGCTTGCTTGCTCTAATGGAAAAATACTGCTGTGCTATGAGGAACTCACCAAGAGCTGCATGAATAAAAAACAGGATGTGGGTTAAAACTGATAGAACATTTAGTTCTGATGGGGGGGCAAAATAACTGCTGACAAAGAGTCACATAGGGAAGGAATGTTATGAATTAATCCAATGCATATGTTTTAAGTATAATCATGAGTTTTGATGTGTTTTATTGAATCATAGGATTAAGAAACAATGCTGCATAATTAAAGCATTAGATGATTGAGTTTTTTACTGAAAGTATTTTTACATGTTGTTTTGCGATATGAAACTGTCTCTAGGGAACGCTTCCTCAAATTAGCAACTGACCGCAGGTTGCAAAACATGTGTTGTGCAAAGATGTTGTTTTGCAGATATACGTGGTGCACGGTGATGGTGGAAAGGGAGCAGCACTCCTTAAAAGGCAGAGGAGGAGTCAGAAGATGCGAGCGATGTCACATACTGAATAAATATGTGTGTTTTTGAATAATTTGGGTTGTTGGCTTGTGGTGGAGTGAGGAGATCGTCTGACAACCCAAAGCTTTGTTACTCCTTTTTACATCTGATAATAAACTTCTAATCGATTTTGGAGAACGTCTCTGTGCAAATTTTTGAACATGCAGGACTGCCTTAAAAGTCCAACACGTTTCATTGACACAGCATATATGCTTATCTGACTTGAACATACTCGTCACTGCGCTACAAACAGCGGCGTGCTGGTTTGATCACACACCGCCCGAGAAACGCAGCTCTGTGTCTTTGACAACTCAGCCATACTGTAATGATGAGGTAGTCATGTAGGATCCAAATGCAAACAGGTTTAATCAAAAGTTACATCCGAGGAAACCAAGGCAGAGAACACGACACAGAACACATTACAATATAACAATACCAGACACAAGGGTTTAAATAGACAAGCTAATCAGGGAAACAAGATAGAGGTGCACACAATTGAGGCGGGGCAATATAAGACACTGCAAAATGACAGACAAAACACAAAATGGAGGACAAACTAAACAAGACACAGACAGGTATTGTGACACATACACATACAGTTCATATAGTGTTTTTATTTCTGTAAGACTGGTCTTCTGTTTTGAAAACAGTTGTGAAGCATTGATTTGTGTAAAGTCTATGTAACTTGACGCTTTGTGTACTTTTTTTGTGAAATGCCCAGGATGCAAAATTATTTTCTTACAGTTTTAAAGTTAATACAAATTTTAGTTGACTGTTCCTATTTACAAAAGTGAGTAAATGCCATTAAAAGTTAAAAAGGTATCACTGTTTATTTCTTATTTTAAAGCTTACTGAATTATAAAGCTTTAAATATGTACATATAAAACCCCACATTATTGGCCCCTCTGTTTTAATTGTGGCCCCCCCTTACAGAAAAGACACACGAAATTCACATGTGCAAAAAACACGTGATCACATGTGAAATGTGTGTTTTTGGAACATTTTGGTGTGAATTCATGTGAAACCCATGGGATAACATGTGCGACATGTCTCCACATGTGATCACATGTTCTTCACGTCACCACATGTTGCACATGTCATCCCATGGGTTTTTACATGTTATCCTATGTGTTTCACATGGGAATTCACATGGAATTCACACCAAAATGTTCCAAAAACACACATTTCACATGTGATCACACGTGTTTTTTGCACATGTTAAACACATGTTGTATACATGTGATCACATGCGGAAAAACATGTAAAAAACATGTGAAATTCATGTGTCTTTTCTGTAAGGGACTTGTGACCCTCAGTGGAAAACCCTAGAATCACCCCTGAAAACACTCAAACAATAAACCATCAGTACACTAAAGCAATTAAAGAAGGATTTCTTCTACTAACATATCTTTCCTCTTCTATTGGAATCAAAGCATTGCATTTATGTTGATTTAATAAGATAGTTACTCACAGAAATGTATGCTTTTGCTTTGATGTCATTCAGGAACAGTTGGAGACTCTTGTCTTTGTTATACAGTGCAGTCAGTTTCTTGGACCATATCGATGGAACAAACTCCTTGTATTGCAGTTGCCTGTAGAGGCTGAATATTCTGTGCAGATCCATCACCAGACAGCTACAGTTATAAATGATGAGCCCAAACTCCTTCATCTGTTAAGAAATGGAATTCTCACTTCCAGCCCAATGATGAAATTAGGACTGGAATGACGCGTCGACGTAATTGATTATGTTAATGGATGCGATGTGATGTGGCAACACATTAAAAAGGTATAATTTACTTTTTATTTACAGTTTCCTAACCAACTGTGTTGGCGATATGTGGATTCTTTGTTAAAACTTTTCACACAATACCAGAATACAGGCCGTATTATGTGATTAATAGGGTTGCAGTTGTAAAGCATCCTGATTTATGTGCTGCCACGTGTACCACATCTGACACGAAAAAGTCTATTGTAGAACCCATTGTAGCTTGCCACGTATCGCCATCGTGGCTGGTGTGGGCAAAAACTAAATAACAAGGAAAATATAACCTTTTAAACGTGTCAAATCAATTACATCAAAGTGTCGACAAGCTGTCCCAGCTAAACACGTAAGAACATTGCACATCTTTCACGTACGTATGTTTCTTTGCCATGTTGACTTTTATTTTGTTTTTATATAAGTGTTTTTGTTTTAGCTCTTGTGAATGTAAGCCCTTGCCCTTGCCCTTGAGTCCAGTCTTGTTTTGTTTTGTTATTAGGGGGCTTTGTGCTAATTTCAGTTTTCTTGTGTTCTGGTTTATTAAACCACATACTAATCTAGATTTTTTACAAATATCTTTTAAATATATGACATATATGGCTTTCATTTAAGCTAGTGATAAAACATGTTGGTACTAGATTATGACATGCACAGCTGTTTGAAAAGGGACGCAAGAGTCAAACTATTGCTGGTTATGTAAATCTATTCAAAGAGAGTTTCTCTGTACCGTAGAGAATGATCTCCAGTCCATGGCAGCACTTCCAATGTACATGTGCTTTCTGTCCACTACCCAGAATGAAGAATTCATCTGACCTTTGGTGAGCACTGTCATATTCACAAAGTGCACTTCAGCACCTGAAAGAACACACAGTCAAGATTAGGGTTAACGCAACAAAAAGAGAAATTGAGTGAGAAACGGTGGACAAAATTGATCAAAAATGTTCTGCCCTTGTATTGTTTGCATGGGCACACATCTGTTTCTGTTGCATGTGTTTTAATGTATAAATGTGCTAAAGAGAGAGCTTAAATTTCGCTGTACAGCTCTGCAATAAGAAAGAGATAAAGGGAGGGCTAAGAGATAAAACACGTAGTGCTACAGATCATCAAAGCTGAAAAAAGTACATTACACAGCTTGTCTAACATTATCTTTCTGCATGTTTATATCTTGTAACACTTGACTAAACTACTATTCCATGGTGTGCATTCTGCAGTCAACGTGTGCAGGGTTAGTCCATACTCTGAAGTAGGAAATGACATTCCTACTGTATATCTGTAACCGATCTTTACCTGCACAGCTCTCACGTTAGCTGGCCTCTGTTACATATCTATACTCATGAACAGAAAATATCAGAATGACAGTGTCAAAACATTTAGAAATATTTTTATTTTGAAATAAAAATAAAGGACATGTCAGACTGCAGACATGACACTGTTAAACAAACAGAAACTACCGGCTCATTTAGGATCTTTTACTGTTCATATGTATTTAAGCCTTTAAATCACTGTTATTTTATTGATGGTTTTATAGCACTTAAATGTGCAGTTCTGTTCTACATGCACACACTATGTACTTACTGTGTAACTACACAAGGAATGGTGGCTTAATTCTCATAAAACACTGAGAGAGACTAGTTTGACAGTTGATGCACCTAACATTAATAATTATGTGATACCTTTACAATGAAATGATAATGCAAGATATTGGAGAATTTCTTATATTTTATATGAGGCTTTTATGCTTCTTACAAGCATGCAATACACGTACACTGAGCTGATTGTTTACTTCACAATATGTATGTAGTTTACAGTAAACTACATTTTTTCCCCAGTTCTGCTAATAAAATAAGGTCACATCATGGTAAAACCTGATGTAACGTGATAAACGGCTTGTAAGTTCCCTTTCTGTCGGTCTCTCGACGTTGTGTCGAGCCAACAGATGGGGTTCGTCCCTGAGAACCAATCGCTTCCGACTTCTTAGAAAAGGCCAATGAAATTGGCAAATAAAATTTGCATGCCGGACTCCGCCCCCGGATATCCGGGTATAAAAGGCAGACAGCGTGCCTCATTCATTCACCTTTTGTTCTTCGGAGCCTTCGCTCATGATCAACAGACTTCGCTACAAGATAGCAACTACAAGACTGCCGGTTCTACGACGTGGTGCAGCGGACTGTCCCTTCCTGCGGAGACTTCCCCTGGACGTCTCGGCGGTTCCAGAAGTGTTCTAGTTTTTTCTCTAAAAGAGCAAATTTCTCCAGTGTGGAATGTCCCGCTGTTCTCGTGGGTGCAACACACTCATCAAGGAGGGGGACGGACACGAGGTCTGCTTCCAGTACGCTGGGGCAGCCCTTGTGGATACGTCCTGCCCGCACTGCGGGCGGTTGACGATTCAGACGTTGCGTCATGGGTGGCTGTGTTCCCACGGGACTCAGCCACCACCTCGTCTGCTTCCCGTTCCGTGACGGCAGGACTACGGCCCTGCCATCCGCTATGGCGAGCAGCGAGGGTGATATGAGGATTACTGTGAGCGCTAATCCGTCAGCCACCGGCTCGCGGACCGTTCACACCTCGTCTTGCTCATCTGACCGTTCCCCCTGAGATGGTCCCACCGTCTTGTTCCTCAACCACGTATTCGGAAATGGTGCGTGATGATGAGATGTCCGTTGCAGCATCGGAGGGCGACTTACTGGCATCGGACTCTGGCGATTCCTCTGAGCTCCCTCCCTCGGGGGGTCGAGCCCAGGACCAGGAAGAAGTGGAAATGTCAGCCATGCTTTCCCGGACCGCCGGCATTGGGTTGCAGCGCACCGCACTGCCTCTCCCAACGCTCGCGGCTGGATATATGGTACCTCGGGTTTGAGAGCGGCTCCAAGCCGTACTCGCCCCCAGTGCCGTCTTTCCCCGGAAGTGCATGAGGAACTTAGTATGACCTGGAACACCCCCTTCGGTGCGTGCACGTCAACTAGTTCCATCGCCCTTTCTTCCCTCGATGGTGTGGCAGCTAGAGGATACGTTGATGTCCCCCAGGGGCTCGACCTAGACTCCTGTCCAAAGCATGTAGGTTTTTCGGCATCCAAGATGTCGAGAGCTTACTCTGCTGCGGGCCAAGCTGTCACCTCTCTCCACACTATGGCCATCCTGCAGGTCAGGCCAAGGTGTTGAGAGAGCTCCACGAGGGTAAGACCAACCCAGTGCTTATGCAGGAACTCCGCGCCGTCACCTACCTCGCGCGTTTGGCGATGTCCAAACTTGTGGTCCAGGAGAGACACCTCTGGCTGAACCTTACACAGATGAGTAATGCCAAGAAAGTCTGCTTTCTCGATGCACCCATCTTGCAAGAGGGGGCTGTTTGGTGATACTGTTGAGCTGCAGTTCTCGACAGTAAAGAAGCAGACAGGATATCAAGATATCCTCCCCCGCCGCGACTCGGCTGCCCTCTGGCCGTCGACATCCCGTGCACAGTCTGCTTCCCAGCAGCCCTGGTCCTCTTCGACGCCTTCCGGTTTCGGCGCCCCCCACTCAGGCGGCCCCCCGGAAGAAGACATCGAAGAGGAGACCACCACCCCGTCAGCAGCCGTGGCAGAAGCCGAAGCGACCCTCATGGGAAGACCCCAGGGAGATCGAGAATACCTTCGGGCCCGGTCCCAGCCATTCCTTCGCTGGTTCGTCGATCCGGGACGGTTCCTGCCCCATCCCAACAGCCCACTTCTAAGAGTTTTCTCTCTCTCTCTGGGTGTTTATCACAGCCGCTCTCACCCTCTATACGATGGTGTTCAGCAACTGGTGTTCAGCAAGACGTTGCGTGACGGCGAAACCCAATGTCGAGGATAATCAGCAGCCTAAGCACTCTCAATCGACGGTGCGTTGTGCTACATCATCATCTGAGTATTATCACAGCCGCTCTCACCCTCTACACGACGGTGTTTGGCAACTCAATGTTGAGGCAAGACCCAATGTTGAGGATAATCATCAGCCTATGCACTCTCAATCGATAGTGGGTTGTGCTACATCATCGTCAGGCAGGTAAAACAGCAGAGTCGATCTCCACTCCGGGGCCCCCCCCACGGCGAGGGATCCACACTGCCAGCCATCAAACCACCCCCCAAGGGGTCGATGAAGCGGAACGTACCCCTAGCCTCCCTGTCTCGGTCCCTGGGAGCCTGACAAGAGCTTCCCAAACCGTCACGGTGACTACGGGATACGATCCGTCTCGGCTACGCGGTCCAACTCCCCAGACGCCCGCCCAAGTTTCGGGCATCCTCCAAACCTCAGTCAGAGGCAAGGATGCTCCCGTGCTTCGGGCCGAGGTCGCCACCCCTCTGGTGAGGAAGCGATCATGCTCGTCCCTCTAGCCGAGATGTTCAACGGGTTTTACAGCCCGTACTTCATCGTCCCCAAAAAGGGAGTTGCTAGATCTGCGTACCCTGAACAGGCACCTACTCAAGCTGCCGTTCAGGATGCTCACACAGCAGCGCATCCTGGCATCTATCAGATGTGAAGATTGGTTCATTGCAATCGACCTGAAGGACTCTTACTTTCATGTCTTGATTCTTCCTCGTCATCGCCCGTTCCTACGGTTCGCTTTCGAGGGTCAGGCATATTAGTACAGAGTCCTCCCTTTCAGTCTGTCCCTGTCCCCACGAGTTTTCACGAAGATCGTGGAAGCCGCCCTCACTCCCCTCAGGGAGAGAGGTGTGCGGGTACTAAACTATCTCAACGACTGGCTCATTTGACACACTCGCGAGATCTGTTATGTACACACAGGGACCTAGTGCTTCGGCACCTAGATCGATTGGGACAACAGGTCAACCGAGAAAAGAGCAAGCTCTCCCCTGTGCGCAGCTTCCTCTTTCTTGGTGTGGAACTCAACTCTGTCTCCATTACAGCGTGACTGACTACAGAGCGCGCTCAGTCAGTATTGAACTGCCTGGAATATTTCAAGCAGTCAGCGGTCCCCCTGAAACAATTTCAGAGGCTCCTGGGCACATGGCATCCTCGGCGGTGGTGATACCCCTCGGGTTGATGCACATGATACCGCTCCAACACTTGCTACAGAGTCGAGTTCCCTGGAGAGTGTGGCACACCGGCAGCAGGCGGATGGTGATTACGCCTCTCTGCCGACACACCCTAACCCCTTGGTCTTCAATGACCTTTCTACGCTGGGGTCCCTCTCGGGCAGGTCACGAGGCATGTCGTGGTGATGACAGCCGCCTCCCTGCAGGGTTGGGGTGCCGTGTGCAACGGGCACGCAGTGTCGGGGCGATGGATGGGCCCGCGCCTGTGCAGGCATATCAACTGCCTAGATTTGTTGGATGTGCTACCCTCACTGAAGGGGCTACAACCTCTCGTGCAGGACAAGCACGTGCTGGTCCGGTCGGACAGCACAACTTCCGTAGCGTATTTCATCCGCCAAGGTGGCGTTCGCTCATGGCAGCTAACACGACTCGCCTGACTCCTCCTCCTGTGGAGTCCGCAGGTGAGCAGATCCCTGCAAGCCACACATATCCCAGGCGACCTGAACCAGACAGCCGATGCGCTCTCTTGTCAGTTGACGCCTCGCGGAGAGTGGCGACTCCACCCCCGCGGAGTCCAGCTCATTGGGTACAGTTTGGGCGGGCTCAGGTAGACCTGTTCGCCTCCCTGGATGCCACCCATTGCCCGCTAGGTTACGCCCATCCGAGGCCCTCCTCGGCATGGATGCTCTAGTGCACAGCTGGCGGTGGGACAAGTGGAAGTACGCCTTCCCCCAGTGAGCCTCATTGCACAGACCCTGTGCAAGGTCAGGGAAGAGGAGCATCAAGTGTGCTAGTTGCGCCATACTGGCCCAACCGGACTTGGTTCTCGGAGCTAATGCTCTTGACGACACCCTCCCCTGGCCGATTCCCCTGACGAAGGACCTGCTTTTCCAGGGGAAGGGCACATTATGGCATCCCAGGCCAGACCTCTGGAACCTCCATGTCTGGCCCCTGGACGGGATGAGGAGATCCTGAGTGGCCTATTCCCTGCGGCGGTTAAGACCATCACTCAGGCTAGGGCCCTGGCCACTGGGCGGCTATACGCCTGTAAGTGGTGCCTCTTTTCATCCTGGTGCTCTTCTCGAAGAGAAGACCCCGGAGTTGCTCGATTAGGAATGTGCTGTCCTTCCAGAGACTCGAGAGTAATCTCTCTCCTTCCACACTGAGCGTGTATGTAGCCGCTATTGCCGCTCATCACGACCCAGTTGCTGGTAAGTCTCTAGAATGGCACAACCTGATCAATTGGTTCCTAAGGGACACGGGAAGGCACTGCCTCACCCGCGCTCCGTACCCTCTTGCGACCTTGATGTGGTCCTGGATCCCCTCGGAGATGCCGCTCTTTCTCACCTCATGATGAAGATGGCTCTCCGGATGGCGCTCAAGAGGGTAGCGGACCTAAAAGCATTCTCCGTGTCCACAGATTGCCTGGAACTCGGGCCCGGTGATTCTCACGCTATCCTGAGACCCCGGCCCGGCTACGTGCCCAATGTTCCCACCACTCCCCCTACACCAGGTGGTGAACTTACAGGCGCTCCCCACCGGGGAGGAAGACCCAACCTCATTCATGTTGTGTCCAGTACGCACATTGCGCCTCTGCTTGGACCGCACGCGGCGCCACAGGAGCTCTGAGCAGCACTGTAACAAGACTTCAAGGGGACAGGAAGGAAGAGGCTGGAATCAGGGTAGAGCTGACGACTACGAACTTTTATTCTTAACAAAATAACACAAGCGCTGTACTCGCCTAAATCAAACACCGCCACTTCTGTGGACGAACAGTCTTTCTTGTGGTCAGAGCCTCCCGCTCTAAGTCCTCCGCTCACTCGTCCCAAGCCACTTGCCACCAGCCGTCAGCTCTTGTCTCTCTCCCCGACTGTCTCTGCCTTGCTGCTTTTAAGCCTCTCCACGCCAGTTACTGGAACAAGGCACAGGTGTTCATTATTTGTGCGAGCGCCACTCACTCACGCTCGTCTCCTCACTCTCTCTCCTGCTGCAGACTTCGCTGAACCACGCCCACCTTGCCACAAGCACTTTTTCTGTTTTGGAGATCAGCAGGGAGGGCTTTCTCAAACAGAGATTGGCCCACTGGATCATGGACGCCGTCACTACGGCGTACCTGTCCTAAGATCGCCCACGCCCACTGGGTGAGAGCTCTCTCCACACGGAGTACAGCCTCCTCGTGGGAACTGGCTCGAGGCGCCTCTCTGGCAGACATCTGCAGAGCTGCGGGTTGGGCTACACCCATCACCTTCTCGAGGTCCTACAGCCTCCGCGTAAACCGGTGTCAGCTCGAGTCTCGCAGGCATCAGGCAAGACTGGCGACTGGTAGGGTATACGCCTATGACAGTACCTTCCCCCCTTTCTCCTAAGGGGGTCAGCGTACTAAACTAGCCTCCCTTCTTCCCCCACTGGGTGAAGAACAGGCACTCCATCCATCACTAAGCAAGCACTTCCTGCGGGCGGGCTGGGCAGAGCAGCCCTGCCCCTTAGGCCAGGTACCAACTGAGTTATCCACAACATAGCTCTAACCGGACCTAGTGCTACCGGACGTTGTAACCCCCCAGCAGGGCGGTTCCATTTGATGTATCCTCATGATTGGTTCCCACCTTGGTAACCCATGATCTTCCCTAGGTAGACCTCCACCTCGCGGTTAACTCCTTCAGTCCGCACATTCTTCCCATGAGTTCTCCCCCATCGGTGAGACCATGTTGGTATCTCCACTAAACTCCTCCCTCCGGTAGGAAGTGGTCTCTGTAGCGCATCTCCCGCTTGAGGAAGTAGCGCTTACCCAGTGGCATTACGGTACCAGGCGGCTTCTCGCTGTTAGAGAAACAAGGCCGCCGCCTGTGAGGCCGAAGGTAGGGGCCTTCCCACCTTTCAAGTAAAGCTCTGGGACCCCCTACCTACCCACTGGTAGGTTAAAATTTTGCGGTAGCGCTCACGGCTGACACGCCCAGGCCAGTCACCATTGCTTCGCTAGAGATTGTGACAGGGCACAGTGTTGTGGTGTTTTACATAGGAACCCCATCTGTTGGCTCGACACAATGTCGAGAGACCGACAGAAAGGGAACATCCGTAACCAAGACGTTTTGTATAAACATTGGTGTCAGATGTTCATTTGTCAGATGATCTTTGGACATCTCAATTTGTTGGCTCGAGTGAATAAAGTTGGACCTTTTGGCACTTTTGGAATCTTTGGGCCCTATCATACACCCAGCGCAATGCGGCACCAAGCAAGTGCTTTTTGCTAGTTTCAGCCCTAGATTTGCAGTTATCATTTTCACGTCATGCACCATGTTGTTTGCAAAGCAAATGCATTTGCAGCCATTTGTATGCCCATGGGCGTGTTGGTGTGAAAATTAGGTGTGTTCAGGCACATTGTTGGCGCATTGCTATTTTAAGGCTGCTGAAATATACTGCACCACTGACCAACTGAAACCTGGTCTAAAGTCAATGGCGCAGTATTTTTTGGGTTACTTTAAAAGAGCGTATTAATAATATGCGCCATAGACGGGTCCACTAAGCGTGTACACTGCTTATTACACACAGAGGGATGTGCAGCAGCAAATAAACATCCTGAATATGAAAAATGACCATGGGCTTAGATTGTTAAAATAGAGTCCATTTTCTTCCTGCACTGAGAAGATTGATTCTCTACAACAAAGGTAACTCTTGTGTTGATGATGATATGTGTAAGGTAAGTGTACAGTAGAAATTAAGGCTGCATGTCTCAATGTCAATCAATAAAAGAAAGAAAAAAGTTGAACATGTATATTAGTATCTAATATAAGTAATATACTTACTTCTGTATGACATTTACATTTATGCATTTGGCAGATGCTTTTATCCAAAGCGACTTACATTTCATTATACTATATATATGTTTCTGAGTATGTGCCTTCCTGCGATCAAACCCATGATCTTGGCATTGTCAGCGCCATGCTCTAACCACCGAGCCACAGGAAAGCCTTCAGTGCAAATGGGGGTAAACATATGCTTGATAACTGTTACAATTTTGAGGTGGTCCTTGTAAAATTGTTTCCCCTTTAAGGGGTCCCTGGCCCCCTAAATTTTTAGACCCCCTGGTCCAACGGCAGCTTTAGCGGAGTTGCTCATGGCATTGGATGGGTAGACCCTGCCAGCAGTCGAGCAAGAGCACTCCTGCGAACTGCAACATGACACTGAGGAAGTGGAATTAGGGAATGAGTTTAGATGTTCGACAGGGAGAGTCCTCACAGCATCCGATGGGAGCTTTAGCTAAGATGCATTGAACAGGTAGACCTTGCCATGCAGTCGAACAAGGGGGGATGGAGGGGCAAGACTAGGAAATAAGTAAATGATGAATTTCTGCTGCCTCAGGCAGGAAGTGGATACCGTGACTGTTGAAAAACGTTTCTCAATCTCCTTATGAGTGACCATTCCTGTTATGATTTTAAACCGGCATTCCCCTGACTGCTAATGTTTAGACTGTCTAATGTCTATTGTATCTGAGTGTTGTGTTTCCTGTAGATTTCGAAGAAATGTTTTTGTAAATGCATTTGTTAACAAACTGTTATTCAATTTCTGTGCCTTTCTGAATTTGGCTATAGACCTAAAAGTATACAAGCGAGCAAAGATGTGAGTTCAAACAACATATCATTTATGACAAAGAAATTAAACAAACACTGTCACATACTTACCATGCTCTTTTAGAATGTTTAGTTCTGAGGAATCTGATATTCCACTGACCACCCTCAAGCTGACTTATCTAGACTTCAAAAGTGTCAGTCGATGAAATAAGATCTCACCCTAAGGATCACAAATGGAGCAGTTTCAGTAAAATGCAGTTAAATGCAGTGACAGTAAATTGGGAACAATATGCCCTCTTTGTTTTATTCTGTGTTTAATGTGCAGATATTCAACAATTATGTAAATGGAATAAATAAATATGTTTCTGTGTTTGCCATTACCTGTTTGGCTTGAGGAATAAGAAACTCATTCTTGCTTGAGTTCAGAGCCCACCATGGTGACACAATCTCGACGAATCGACGTGCTTGTTCTAAAAGTTCATGGAGACCAGCGTTCAGTGGAATGGTGCCCTTATAGGGAATGGAAAGATCTTCTGGAATATTCTCCACGAGCACAAATCTGTGATTGCAAGAGAATCTACATTAAAATGGAGGCTGGAATTATGGACAGGAGTGTCACTAGATGATGCATGAAACATTTCTTGAAAATCAGACATACAGAATTGGAGGTTCCAAGGAAAAGGGAGACAGAGACCACCCTCGTGATTCTGGACATGAATAACCGTTTTCCTATCTCTGGACCATTAGGTCTTGAAGTGACGAAACTGTGCATGTACCATCTGATCATGCTTGTGAAGTTTTGTACCAAAACTAAAATCTATTTTGGCATGCTTACAGTGCTACCTGTGGCTGCAGTACACAATAAAACAGTTTGTTGCATCAATAAGAAATGTCTGTTAGTGGCACTAAAAAGTTTGAGACTCCAAACTTCCTATGGTTAATGGATCGGTTGTCCTCTATCTGCTTGGCAAGTATCATAACTTGTGGTTCTATGGGCTGCCACAGGCTTGAGCAGAGGGAGAAAGCTAATTTTCCTTCCCTTTCTGTCGGTCTCTCGACGTTGTGTCGAACCGACAGAATGGGGTTTGTTTTGAGAACCTATCACCTTCTGAGTATTTAGAAAAGGCCAATGAAAATTGACAAATGAAATTTGCATGCCGGGCTCCTTCCCGGATGTCCGGGTATAAGAGGGAAGCCGGCGTGCTCATTCATTCATCTTTTGTTCTTCAGAGCCTACGCATCTGATGAGCTTCTCTACGATCTTTGGTGATCATTTTTCTGCTGGAATCTACGACGTGGACAGTGGACGGTCCCTTCCTGCAGTGACTCTCCCCTGGGCGTCTCGGCAGTTCCGGAGGTGTTCGAGCAAATTTCCTTTCTAAAAGAGCAAATTTCTCCAGCATGGCATGTCCCGCTGTTCTCATGGGTGCAACACACTTATCGAGGAGGGGGACGGACACGATGCCTGCTTCCAATATGCTGGGGCAGACGTTGTGGATACATCCTGCCCGCACTGCAGGCGGTGATGATTCAGACATTGTGTCACAGGTGGCTGTGTTCCCACGGGACTCAGCCACCACCTCGTTTGCTCCCCGTTCCGTGGCGGCAGGACTACAGCCCTGCCGTCCGCTACGGCAAGCAGCGAGGGTGATATGAGGATTACTGTGAGCGATAATCCGCCAGCCACTGGCTCATGGACCGTTCACACCTCGTCTCACTCGTCTGACCGTTCCCCAGGAGACGGTCCGCAGTCTTAATCCTCAATCACGTATTCGGACACGATGCGTGATGATGAGATGTCTCCTGCAGCATCGGGGGGTGACGTACTGCCATCCGACTCCGACAATTCCTCAGGCTCCCTCCCTCAGGGGGTCGAGCCCAGGAAGAAGCTGACGTCGAAGTGTCGGCCATGCTTTCCCGGGCCGCCGTGAGTGTTGCAGTGCCCACACTGCCTCTCCCGGCACTCGCGGCTGGATACATGGCGCCTCGGGTTTGAGCGCGGCTCCAAGCCGCGCCCACCCCCAGTGCCGTGTTTACCGGAAGTGCATGAGGAACTTGGAACGCCCCCTTTCCGGCATTTTTCACGTCAAACAAAGTTCGGTCACCCTCTCTTCCCTCGAGGTTGAGACAGCTGGAGGATACGTCGTTCTCCCCCAGGTGGAGTATGCCGCCGCGGTGCACTCGTGCCCGTAGGCGGCGGCCACCTGGGGGGGCTCGACCTAGACTCCCGTCCAAATCATTGTGGTGTCTCGGCATCTCTGGTGTTGAGAGCTTACATTGCGGCGGACCAGGCTGCCTCCTCTCTCCACGCTATGGCTCCTGCCAGGCCAGGGTGTTGAGAGAGCTCCACAAGGGTAAGACCTACCCAGCGCTTATGCAGGAACTCCGCGCCGTCACCGACCTCGCTCTACGGGCGACCAAGGTGACGACGGGGGCCCTGGGTCGGACGATGTCCACACTTGTGGTCCATGAGGAACTCCTCTGGCCGATACTTGCGCAGATGAGTAACGCTGAGAAGGTCCGCTTTCTCGACGTACCCGTCTCGCAAGGGGGGGCTGGTTGGTGTTACTGTGGAGGGTTCTCGACAGTAAAAAGCAGTCCTCCGTGCGCAACTCGGCCGCCTCGGCCGTCGAGTCCCGTGCACTGTCTGCTTCCCAGCAGCCCTGGTCCTCTTCAACGCCCTCCAGTGACCTGGAGGAGCAGCGAAGAGGAGACCATCGCCCCATCAGCAGCCGCGGGCAGCGCTGTCATGGGATCACCTCAGGGGGATCGAGGCTACCATTGGGCCCGACCCCAGCCACAGCGCTGGGAGGTCGGATAGGGACGGTTCCTGCCCCGTCCCTCCATCTGCTGGCCCCCTCTGGGGGGCTGGCGCCCACTTACTCTCAAAAAGGAGAGTTTCCTCTCTCTCTGGGTTACCTCAGCCGCTCTCACCCTCTGCACGACGGTGAACGGCAAACTCGACGTTGCGTCATGGCAAAGCGCAATGTCGAGTATAAACACCAGCCCTCAGCACTCTCAGTCAGACAGTGCGTTGAGCTGCGCAGTCGCCAGGCAGGAAATATGGCAGAGCCGATCTCCTCCCCGGGGGGCCTCCCCTGGCAAGGAATCCGTACTGCTAGCCATCGAACCACCCTCCGCGGGGGCGATGAAGCAGATCAACCTCTAGTCCCCTGTCACAGTTCTGGGAGCCCCCAGACTGTCAGGCGGGCTGAGGAAGACGATCCGTCTCGGCTACGCGATTCAGTCGCTACACGTCCGCCCAAGTTCCGGGACGTCCTTTTACCTCAGGCAGAGGCAGGGATGCCCCCGTACTTCGGGCGGAGGTCGCCTCCCTTCTGGTGAGAAACCGCATGCGCGCTACACCTCCAAGAGGGTAGGGGATCTACAAGCACCTCCGTGTCCACAGATTGCCTAGAACTCGGGGCCGGGATTCTCACGTTATCTTGAGACCCCGCCCCGGCTACGTGCCCAAGGTTCCCACCACTCTCCCGAGAGACCAGGTGGTGAACCTGCAGGCGCTCCCCACCGGGGAGGAAGACCCAACCTATCCGTGTTGTGTCCAGTACGCGCACGGCGCCTCTACTTGGACCGCACGCAGAGCCCAGAAGCTCTGAGCAGCTCTTTGTCTGTTTCGGAGGTCAGCAGGAGGGCTGTCTCCAAACAGGGGCTGGCGCACTGGATCGTGGATGCCCTCGAGGGCATACCGATCTCTTTTCCTGCCCGTTGGGGGTGAGGCTCACCCCTCGTGGCTGGCTCAGGGCGCCTCCCTGGCAGACATCTGCGGAGCTGCGGGTTGGGCTATGCCCAACAACTCCGTGAGGTTCTAGTACCTACGCGCGGAACCGGTGTCAGCCCGCATCCTGGCAAGGTGTGGGACCGGCAGCCGGTAGGGCATACTCCTGCGGAAGCCCTTCCCCCTCCGGGGGGAGCAGTGGCGATCCCGCCTCACTTCTTTCCCCTCGGGTAAAGAACAGGCATTCCATTCATCACTAAGCACCCTTCCAGGGGACAGGCTGGGCAGAGCAGCCCTGCCCCTTTAGGCCGGGGAACAGTTGAGTTATCTCCCACATAGCTCTAACCGGACCTAGTGCTCCAGACGTGGTAACCCTCCCTCCGTGGGCTGTTCCGTCTGATGTATCCTCATGAATGGTTCCCACCTTGGCAACCCATGACCTCCCCAGGTGGACTCCCACCTTGTGGTTAACTCCTGCAGTCCGCACATTCCTCCCATGAGTTCTCCCCTATGGTGAGACCATGTGGTGTCTCCACTAATTCCTCCCTATGGTAGGTAGTGGCCTCTGCAGCGTTTTTCCCCCCCAGGGGGGAATAATGCTTACCCAGTGGCCCGTACGGTGCCGGGCGGCTTCTCGCCATTTAGAGAATCAGGCCTCCGCCCGTGACGGCCGGCGTTAGGGGGCTTCCCAACTTTTTGTGGAATGCTCTGGGTCCCCCTTCCTCTCCACTGGAAGGTCATAATTTCGCGCTAGCGTGTTCGTTTGACTCGCCCAGGCCAGTCAACGTCGCTCCGCAGAGATTGTGACGTGGCTCAGTGCTGTGGCGTCTTCTATAGGAACCCCATTCTGTCGGTTCGACACAACGTCTAGAGACCGACAGAAAGGGAACGTCTTGGTTACGGATGTAACCTCGGTTCCCTGATGGAGGGAACGAGACGTTGTGTCCCTCATGCCACAACACTGGCCGCCCACCCCAGCGGTCGGGGGAGGATGCTTTAGGCTCCTCAGACCAAAGGTGAATGAATGAGCACGCCGGCTTCCCTCTTATACTCGGACATCCGGGGAGGAGTCCGGCATGCAAATTTCATTCGCCAATTTTCATTGGCCTTTTCTATATACTCAGAAGATGATAGGTTCTCAAGACAAACCCCATTCTGACCCGGCAAAGCACCCCCAAGGATTTCCTAATATCTTTTAAGGAGTGTCTATTTATCTATATCTTCCCACCTGTTTCTGATTGGAATAGAAAAGATGTAAGAATGACACTGGCCAATTTCCTGTGGCGTAGAGAGTAAAGCCTGTGTTGACTAATTCATGTTGACTACGTTTTGTTTTGTCGAACACGTGGAGTGCCGTTTGACATCTCCACACATGTTCAGTGTCTGCATCACTCGCCCCGCCCCCGTGTCTCCCTGACAGGCTTTCCCCTCACCGGTTTCCCATCACCTCATCACTCTCATCCCTGTAGCTGGTTCCTGATCAGTAGCTTCCCCTGGTCTCTCATTATGTTCCACCTGCAGTTTATTCCCGCCTTTTAGGTTTTCTCTATTTAATCCCTCTCATCCTCTCGTCTTGTGTCAGACTGTTGTTTGTAGCAGTCGTTCCCTGACCTTTTCTAGTCATGTCTAGTCATAGTAAGATTCTATTTTTCTTGTTTTCCCCTCTAAATTCAGGGTTAGTCTTCTAGTTAACTCTCTGGTATAATTCCTATAGTCCAAGTCTCCAGTGCCTAGTTCTCTTGTACTCTAATTCTGTTTTCCCATAGTTCCCGTTGGCTTCCCGGACTGTCCTGCTCTCTACACTCCGGCATCTCTTCACCAGCGACCACCTCTCTCGGCAAGAATAGGCCGGTGGGTCGAGGGTTCTCCCCGCCGTGCGTTCCCCCCTTCGTGGGACAGAATCTCCCGGACTGGGTCTACTTCAGATTCTTCCATGAGTGCCGTCGGGTCGAGCCCTCTTCCCGTGGACTCACATGGTTCCGAGGCCGGTGTCTCTTCATGGATTCTTGTGGAAACTTTTCAATAAAAACCTATTCATTTCCCGCAATTGAGTCTCTGCAGTCTCTGTTCTCGCACAGTCATGACAGAAAAGTGGCTAACGAGTGTTTAATAATTAAGTTTTAGGGTAAGGTTGGGGTGAACAACTGGTAATGTAACTAAACTGACCTGACAGGCCCACCAATGATGAATATCCCACTGATGTTTTATATAAATATTTTATTTCTTAAACTATTATTACTTTATTAATTTGAATATAATTACAAACAAGCTGATAATATCCCAAATCAATAAAAAATGCCGCGCACTCGCAACATGTAAACGTCAAAGGGATACTTTAATAGCAAATAAAATCTTTCAAAAATGTTTCTGGTTCACACGCATTCAAGAGATGACAAAAGCTAGACATCAATGATAACAGCGCTGTCAATATGGATATTTCTCTTAAACAAACGCATGGATTCGCTTCAGAAGACCTTTGTTAAGACCACAGAGCCGTATTGAGCAGTTATGTGATGGATGGCTGGATGGATTCACTTTTTGGAGCTTCAAAAAGTCAACATCCATTCACTCCCATTCTACCGCTTTGAAGTAAAATGATACGTGGTATTATAACTATGACTGCATTATTCTTCAAGAAGAAAACCATATTCATTTAGGATGCCTTTGCTCACTCCTGCTTTAGTCCTCCTAGTAGCATGTCCTTGTAAACTAAATGTACTGTTTAGCGTGTTGACAAAATGTTTATATGCTCTCTTACTTGTAAGTCGCTTTGCATAAAAACATCTGCCAAATGAATAAATGTAAATAAATGTAAATATTACATTAACGGTTTATTAATATTATTTCTGTACTTTATACCTTGCATATGTGCGAGTAAACACATATTTTAGTGATTTTAAATGAACAGACCCTGATGTTTGTGATTGTGACTAAAGAAGCTTTTGATTGTTGTTTCTAAAAACGGACAACCTGCTAAACTTATGTGGTAAGACAAGAATATAATGTTAACCATAAAGATAATGTTTATTCATCTCTGTCAATAAATATCTGCTTTGAATCCTCTATATTGTGTTGAAGTCTTTGATTATTTATGTCATTTACTTAAGTCAGAACCAAAACTGCTGTAATTTCACGGAGACATGCGTGACATTATTCAGGGTAAAATATAATAGAATGGGATGAAATAAAAAAAGAGACAACCCACTTAGGAGACTATGATCTCACGACCAGGGCTCTGTTGGGGATTTTGAGGGGTGCGTATAAAATGATTATAATCTTATTAATTGACAAACTGTAAAATATAAGTTGAGAGAGCTCTTTGCTATGAACAATAAAATGCTTATCAAACTCATTCTAGATGCCAGCAGTTTACAAAGCTACATGTAAATCATTCTGTTGGCCTGTGCCCTTTCCTTGTGTCAATATCGAAATATCTTATTTTATTCATGTTCACAGAATTGTATGCATGACCTGTGTATTTCCTGTACTCTTCTGTCAAAACTTCATAAAACAAGGTTTTGGCTATCTCCACAAAATGTTAAAACAATAGTGCACACCGGACGAGAAGCGGTGCCGCGCGTCATGTTTATAGTAGCCTATAACTCGCAAATAGGCAGTACTGCAGAAAGGGAACACAAGCGTGACCAGACATGCGGTGCATTCCAAACAGAATATATCTCCCTCGGAAGGGCCCTTAGGGAAGGAGATACCATACAAAACATCACTTGGTCCAAATAAAGAGAAAATGATGTAACATTTGGGATGTAACAGAATGTTCCCATACCGTCCTCGGTTGGTCATATGTGAGCCTTTATGTGAAAACTCAGCTAAAGTATTTTTGTGATTTACTGTTTTCTACATAAAATCATCCTACGGCATGTAAAGAACATTCTGTCCATTCTGTTCCGGAGGCTGCCCACATTAGCAGCATCCCACCAAGACTCCTGGTGCTCCAGACATCATTTCACGAGTTCACCTTAGGAAATAGATAGGGCGGAGAGAGTGGTAAGTGTATTTGGCATGCTGTCTACTGAGAGAGCTCAGAGATCTGTATTTTTGCCCGAACTCAGAGTACTCCACCCTGTATGGGGAGAGGGCTCTGAGCTTGGTGTTAGCCCGAACCCAGAGCTCTCCCCCAAAAGATGTGACTAACGCGGGACAGCAGCTGATGACCTCCCAAAATAGCATAGTTTAGGCGATGAGGTGGTGGCCGTTGGAGTGGGATCACTGATGAGGTGCCTGAAAAGAAAGTTTGCCTCCTGCGGGAGCAGCCGTAGAAAATTCTGAAAATAAGGAAGATAGAGACTTTAGTGTAGCAGTGAAAAAAAATAAATAAAGGCTTACGGGAGTGGGTATTCCAATAGCATCTGGAATAGAGTTTGGCTCCTGTGGGAGCCGCTACGGTATCTGAAAAGAGATACAGTATATGGTAAAGACACTGCTGCGGCAGTGTAAAATAAGATAAAGGCTCATGCGAGAGCGGGCACTGCTGCGATAGTGGAAAATAGATATATAGGGCTCCTACGGGAGATGGCACTGCTGTGTCAGTGGGAAATAGAGATAAAGGCTAATGCAGGAGTGGGCACTGCTGCGGCAGTGGGTAATAGAGTTAAAGCTCCTGCAGAAGCTGGCTCGTACTGGCGTGAACGGGTTCGGCTGATGAGGGTTCGGCTGATGGTAGCATTCTTAATGTGAGAGCCATCTGATCGAATGTAGCTTTTAAAGGCTTCTGTTGACCAGCGGCCGAGCGCTTGAATTTGCTGTTGGGGGAGGCCTTTTTGTGCGGCTGTTGTTGCTGTTCCTATTCAAAAGGAATGACTGGAGAAATTCTTCACTGGGATGCCAGATTGGAGCATAATGAACCTGACATGTTTCTGAAACCAGAAACGAGTGACAGGTCAATAGCTGTCATCTACGAAATGTTGGTGAGATCAGGGCCGGTTCTAAACATTGGAGGCCCTAGGCAAATTTTATTTTGGAGGTCTCTCACAGCACCCCACCTTTTAGAAGTATTATATTACACTGTAAAAATGTAACAATTCTAACAAGCTAGTGATATTATTAAATAATCTGTATCAATTTGAAATTGCTCTAAATAAAATGTTAGGGTAGTCGGAAATTTTTTTTTTTGCAACAATTTTACAGTAACACACACATTACTATCTGGGGTCTAGGCAGGTGGGTTGGGCTTTTTGGATGCCTTTAATGAGCATGGAGGTTTGCGAACTGGCTATTTGAGGGGAGGATGATCCGTATATAAGTTTATGAAAAAAATTGAATTCCACTTAGCCTTTAATATAGCCAGCTTGGAGATTTTTGTTAATATTAAGATGAGATATGAACGAAGTGATAGCGAGCATGGAAAACGTCTTGGTTACGGGTGTAACCTCAGTTCCCTGATGGAGGGAACGAGACGTTGTGTCGAGCCGACAGATGGGGTTCGCTCTTGAGAACCAACCAACTTCTGACTAGTTTAGAAAAGGCCAATGAAATTGGCGATTGAAATTTGCATGCCGGACTCCGCCCTGGATATCCGGGTATAAAAGGGAGACGGCGTGCTGCATTCATTCACCTTTGGTCTGAGGAGCCTGAGCATCCCTCGACCTCTGCGGCGGGCGGCCAGCGTTGTGGCAAGAAGGACACAACGTCTCGTTCCCTCCATCAGGGAACTGAGGTTTCATCGGTAACCAAGACGTTCCATTTCTGTCGGTCTCTCGACGTTGTGTCGAGCAGACAGATGGGGTTCCTATGGAAAACGCGACAGTGCTGTGCCGCATCACAATCTCCAGCGGAGCGACGTTGACTGGCCTGGGCGAGTCAGACGGGAGCGCTAGCGCGGAATTGTAACCGTCCAGTGGAGAGGTAGGGGGTCCCAGAGCTTTTGAAGAAAAGGTGGGAAGCCCCTGCCACCGGCCGTCACGGGCGGAGGCCTTGATTCTCTAACACCGAGAAGCTGCGCGGCACCATAAGGGCCACTGGGTAAGCATTAATCCCCCCCTGGGGAAAAAACGCTACAGAGACAACTATCCTGCCATCGGGAGGAATTAGTGGAGACATCACATGGTCTCACCAGTCAGGGGAGAACTCATGAGAAAACGTTCAGACTGAAGCAGTTAACCGCAAGAGGGTATGGAGCGCGGATGAGGCAGTCGCCTTCTCGCTCCCCTTAGGAACCTAATGACCAGGTCGTGCTGTCCCCAAGGCTTCCCAGCAACTGGGTCGTGATGAGCGGCCGTAGCGGCTACATACACTCCCAGTGTGGAGGGGGGAGAGGTTACTCTCCAGTCTCTCTTGAGGAAGGGACAGCACGTTCCCGATAGAGCAACTCCGTGGGTGTTCTCCCCGAGAAGAGCACCAGGACGAGAAGAGGCGCCACTTATGGGCGTATAGCCACCTAGTGGCCGAGGCCCTAGCCTGAGTGATGTCCCAACTACCGCAGGGGGTGGGCCACTCAGGATCTCCTCGTCCCGTCCAGTCCAGACATGGAGGTTCCAGGGGTCTGCCTGGGATGCCTTAACGTGCCCCTTCCCCTTGGAAAGCAGGTCCTTTGCCAGGGGGAGCGGCCGGGGGGAGTTGTTGTCAAGAGCCTTTGCTCTGAAACCAAGTCCGGTTGGGCCAGTAAGGCGCAACTAGTACCACTTGATGTACCCTCTTCCCTGACCTTGCACAGGGTCTGTGCAATGAGGTTCACTGGGGGGAAGGCGTACTTCCGCTTGTCCCACGGCCAGCTGTGCGCAAGGGCATCCGTGCCGAGGGGGGTCTCGGTCAGGGAGTACCAAAGCGGACAATGGGTGGAGTCCAGGGAGGCAAACAGGTCCACCTGTGCCTGGCTGAACTGCTCCCAAATGAGTCGGACTGCGCGGGGATGGAGTCGCCACTCTCCGCAAGGCGTCGACTGATGAGAGAGCGCATCGGCTGTCTGGTTCAGGACGCCTGGGATGTGTCTGGCTCGCAGGGAGCTGATCACCTGCTGGTGGGACGGGCTTGATCGCTCCCTTCGCCAGAAGGGTGGCGACCTCTGCCCGAAGGGTGGCGACCTCGGCCCGAAGCACGGGCACATCCTTGCCTCTGCTGAGGTAGAGAGGATGCCCCGAAACTTGGGCAGCCGTCTGGCAAACTGGATCGCGTAGCCGAGAAGGATCGTACTCCCTAGCCAACCTGACGGCCTGTGAAGCCGAAGCCAGGCTCCCAGGAACCGAGACAGGGGGACTAGGGATTTGATCTGCTTCATCGTCCCCGCGGGGGGTGGTTCGATGGCCAGAAATACGGATCCCTTGCTGGGGGAGGGCCCCGGGGAGGAGATCGGCTGTGCTGTTTTTCCTGCCTGGCGTTTACGCAGCCCAGTCTGACTGAGAGTGCTTAGGTCTGGTGTTTATACTCAACATTGCGCTTCGCCATGCCGCAACTTCGAGTTGCCGTCCACTGTCGTGCCGAGAGTGGGAGCTGCTGTAATGACCCAGAGAGAGAGGAAACTCTTTTTGTGAGTAAGTGGGCGCTAGCCCCCCGGAGGTGTCCAGCAGATGGTGAGACGGGGCAGGAACCGTCCCTATCCGATCCCCCAGCGATGTGGCTGGGGTCGGGCCCGATGGTAGCCTCGATCTCCCTGGGGACTTCCCATGAGGTCCGCTTCTGCTTTCGCTGCGGCTGCTGACGGAGGGCGTCGAAGAGGACCAGGGCTGCTGGGAAGCAGACGGTGCACGGGACTCGATGGCCGTGGGCGGCCGAGTTGCGGCGGGGGAGGATATGCTTCTTTACTGTCGAGAACTGCGGCTCGATAGTATCACCAAACAGCTCCCCCTTGCGAGATGGGTGTGTCGAGAAAGCGGACCTTCTCGGTGTTACTCATCTGTGCAAGGTTCGGCCAGAGGTGTCTCTCATGGACCACAAGTGTGGACATCGCCCAACCCAGGGCCCGCGTGGTCGCCTGTAGAGCGAGGTCGGTGGCGGCGTGGAGTTCCTGCATAAGCTCTGGGTCAGTCTTACCCTCGTGGAGCTCTCTCAACGCCTTGGCCTGGCAGGAGCCATAGCTTGGAGAGAGGAGGCAGCTTGGTCCGCCGCAATGTAAGCTCTCGACACCAGAGATGCCGAGACCCCACATGCTTTGGACAGGAGTCTAGATCGAGCCCCCCAGTTGGCCGCCGCCTGCGGGCACCAGTGTACCGAGGCTACATACTTCACCTGGGGGACATCGACGTATCCTGTCTCACCCTCGAGGGAAGAGAGGGTGACAGAACTTTGTTTGACGTGAAACGTGCCGGAAAGGGGGCGTTCCAGGTCTTACTAAGTTCCTCATGCACTTCCGGAAAACACAGCACTGGGGGCGGGCGCGTCTAGGAGCCGTGCTCAAGCCCAATGCTCCATGTAGCCAGCCGCGAGCACTGGGAGAGGCAGTGTGGGCACTGTAACCCAACTCTCATGGCGGCCCGGGAAAGCATGGCTGACATTTCGACATCCGCTTCTTCCTGGGCTCGACCCCCTGAGGGAGGGAGCTCCGAGGAATCACCGGAGTCGGATGGCAGTACGTCATCCCCCGATGCTGCAAGAGACATCTCATCATCACGCATCCTGTCCGAATACGTGGTTGAGGAACAAGACGGTGGGACCGTCTCCTGGGGAACGGTCAGACGAGCAAGACGAGGTGCGAACGGTCCGTGAGCCAGTGGCTGGCAGATTAACGCTCACAGTAACCCTCATATCACCCTCGCTGCTTGCCGTAGCGGATGGCAGGGCTGTAGTCCTGCCGTCATGGAACGGGGAGCAGACGAGGTGGTGGCTGAGTCCCGTGGGAACATAGCCACCCGTGACGCAACATCTGAATCTTCAACCACCCGCAGTACGGGCAGGACGTATCCACAACATCTGCCCCAGCGTACTGGAAGCAGACATCTTGTCCGTCCCCATCCTCGATGAGTGTGTTGCACCCATGAGAACAGGAGACGCTGCCAGAAATTTGCTCTTTTAGAGAAAAACACTCGAACAATTCTGGCACTGCTGAGACGCCCAGGGGAAGTCGCTGCAGGAAGGGACAGTCCACTGCACCACGTCGTAAGATTCCAGCAGTAATTCGGTGTAGAGTTTGAAGTCTCGAAGTCGATCAGTGTGAAGGCTCCGAAGAACAAAAGGGTGAATGAATGCAGCACGCCGTCTCCCTTTTATACCCGGATATCCGGGGGCGGAGTCCGGCATGCAAATTTCATTTGCCAATTTCATTGGCCTTTTCTAAACTAGTCAGAAGTTGATAGGTTCTCAAGAGCGAACCCCATCTGTCGGCTCGACACAACGTCGAGAGACCGACAGAAAGGTAACCCAGGGCAAGATAGGTTGTAAACTGAATGAAAAGTTTTGAAGCTTTTCCACCCTCTTAGGTAAGATTCAAGGGTCGTAAGTGAGATGGATGGAATAATGTAATCAAGGGATACGTCGAGGAGAGGTTTCAGTGGGTGGCTCAGGGGAATATCAGTTCTTAATGAGGTACTGGGGTTGGAAGTTGGTCCGCCTCTGGTGCCAGCAGCCTTAATTTATGAAAGAGAGAGTCAGCTATTTGTTTTTGGACCCGGGAACATGTTGTAATAAACTGATTTATTATCCAAATCAGATGTCTTAGCAGCGGCATTAGTGCGGGGGAATGTGAACAGCCTTTATTGATGCAATGCATAACGGCTTCGTTGTCGTAGTTTACTACAAAGCTGTTGGCAGGTAGACCATTCTTTTCCCAACAGAAATGCAGCGACGACTAAAGGATAAAAATCAAAAAGGGCTGAAAACGAAAAAAGACTGAGGAATATTTAATAACTGGGTGGGCATGTAGGGAGCGTCATCTTTGAATAATTGGATATCCGTGGGAGAGAAATCATGTTATTTTAAAAGAACGACAAGCCATTCCACTGCTTGAGGAAAGTTATCAACAAACTGAGCTCGTTGCGGCATTAACTGGTTAGGGATATTTGAGCCTCAAGCATGTGAACGGAGGACGCAAGAGCAATTGCGGAGCCAGAGGGGGTCCAAGGTGGCACTGAATACCCCTGACATCCAATTGGCCACCCTGGGTGCCACCCAAAAATTGGATTCGCTACTTATGTTGATTGACATCTGATTTCACCTCTTGTTGAACAAAGCTTTTATTTTGATGCACATGCCCCAGCACTCTGTCTCCTCCCTCAATTAAATAAATTTGAATATGGTAATGAGTCCACCTTGGCAAAACCAAGTAGCAAGAAAATGGAAAAAGCATGCAGCAAGAAATGAAAATTTATGGAATGTGAATTGGAGGTGCTACTGTCGGAGGTAGAAACTAGAAAAAAACATTTTATTTTGAACTTTGTCCTCCGGAATTAATAACAAAAGGAAAAAAAATGAGTGTTTGAGTTTGGCTGATGCCGTCAACGCGGTGGGATCGGAAAATCGCACTATAAATTATATTAAAAAGAAATGGTCGGATATAAAAGTGGAAGTTAAGCAGAGAACTTCTGCGCATCGACAGAGTGTGGGCAGAACAGGCGGTGGTACAGGGGTTAATGAACTCATACCCTTTGAGCAGAGAGTTGCCTCTATTGTCGGCAACACTTTAATATCTGGAGTAGTATCCGTTGCTGTGGGAGACTCGGATTTACTACAGGACTGCCACGAAGGTCATTTCTTATTTATTTGCTTAACGTTGGTACACACCAGCCTGCATTTAAGTTTAAAATGCATACAATTTAGCTCAAAATTACACAAGAGATTTAACATAACCATTGCATATATGGCAAATATGTGTATTAATAATGAACAGACTCAAATCACAGTTAACATGTGCCTGTGTTTATTTAGACTTGTATGGTGGAACAGCAGGAACATCCACTGGCACGCACTCAGAGTCCACCCCTCCAGAGCAGCCAGGCCCTTTGTGTCCGACGTCTCCGGCGTTTCCAGTACTCCCCCTGATGCTTAGTCCCGTCCGTCTGGCCGCGTCTTGACGCATGCTGTTCTGGACAGTGCAAGAGGTTTGCTGGCACAGGTTTGCTTATCAACAATAATTGGAAATATTCCCCACGATCTTCCCTATGCAACAACCATTCATTTTAATACCATGCTGTTAATATCACTTTTCCCACTCAGCTCAGTGTTGTTGTAGTTTACCGCCCCCCAGGTCCTCTTCACAACTTCATTGAAGAGTTAGATGTGTTGCTCTCATCATTCCCGGAGGATAGCGGCCCTCTTGTAGTCTTCGGTGACTTCAACATCCACCTAGAGAAACCCTATGCCTCTGACTTCCACACCCTTACCGCCTCGTTCGACCTCACGTGCCTCGCCACAGCCTATACTCACAGATCAGGAAACCAGCTTGATCTCATCTACACCTGTAACTCCACTACAGATAACATTCAAGTCACACCTCTTCACATTTCTGACCACTTCTTCGTCACTTCGTCACAACATACTCCTTCCTATATGCACTACACCAACACCACCACCCGTTTATTTTAGACGGAACCTCCGCTCTCTCTCTCCTAGCACCCTCTCTGCTAAAGTCACATCCTCTCTTCCCTCCAACTTTGCATCTCTAGATGCTGACACTGCCACCGACACCTTATGCTCAACACATCCTGTCTAGATAACCTTTGTCCTCTGTACTCCAGACCAGCCCCTGGCTGTCTGACATCCTCCGTGAGCAACGGAGTACACTCAGGGCTGCTGAAAGGAAATGGCGCAAGACCAAGAATCCTGCCGACCTAGGGGACTACCAGTCACTACTGTCCTCCTTCTCTGCTAGTGTTACCACAGCTAAAACGTCTTTCTATACCACCAAGGTAAGCAATGCGCCTAACACTCGGCAGCTTTTCAAGACGTTTAACTCTCTTCTTTGCCTCCCTCCTCCCCCACCCACTTCATCTTTGACCACGGAGGACTTCGCTGTATTTTTCACTGAGAAAACATCATCCTTCAGCGAACAATTCTTAGCACCTCAGACCTCGGTACACACCTCCCTCACTTCAAACATTGAACTCTCCTCTTTCACCCCACTGACTGACACTGAAGTCACCAGACTTCTCTCCAGCCACCCCATCACCTGTCCCCTTGACCCAATACCCTCCCATCTCCTTCAGGCCACATCCAGCACACTCGCACCTGCACTCACACACATCATCAACACCTCCCTGCTCACCGGCACCTTTCCATTCACATTCAAACAGGCCCAGGTCACACCCCTACTGAAGAAACCCACATTGGACCCCTCTACTACCGACAGTTACAGACCTGTCTCTCTCCTCCCATTTATTGCAAAAACACTTGAAAGGGCAGCTTTCAACCAGGTGTCGTCCTACCTATCCCAGAACAAACTACTGGATGACAAGCAGTCTGGCTTCAAAACAAACCACTCCACTGAGACTGCACTGCTATCGGTCACAGAAGCATTGCGGCTAGCCAAGGCGGAATCTAAATCCTCGGTCCTGATTCTGCTAGACCTATCTGCAGCGTTTGACACTGTCAATCACCAGATACTGCTAGCAACCCTGTCATCACTAGGAATTTCAGGCTCTCCTCTCCGCTGGTTCAAATCCTACCTCTCCGGCAGATCCTTCAGGGTGTCATGGAGGGGCTCGCTGTCCACTGCTCACCACACAATCACATGGATTGGTGCTTGGACTGCTACTTTTTTCCATCTACACGTCATCCTTGGGACCTATCATACGGGCACATGGCTTCTCCTATCATTGTTATGCTGACGACACCCAGATCTACATCTCGTTTCACCCAGACGATCCACTGTAGCAGCTCGCTTTACTGCCTGCCTAGAGGACATCTCGGCTTGGATGAAAGAGCATCACCTCCAGCTGAACCCTGCCAAGACAGAACTACTCGTGTTTCCGGCACATCCCCACTGTGCAACACAATCTCACCATCCAACTTGGCAATCCATCCAACCACAATCACTCCTTCCAAAACAGCCAGGAACCTCGGTGTCATATTTGATGAACAGCTGTCCTTCCATGATCACATTGCAAAGACAACGCGGTCATGCCGATATGCCTTATTCAACATTAGAAAGGTTAGACCCTATCTCACTGAGCATGCGGCACAACTCCTTGTCCAGGCCCTGGTAATCTCAAGGTTGGACTACTGCAATGCTCTCCTTGCTGGTCTTCCTGCAAAGGCTATCAAACCGCTCCAGCTGGTTCAGAACGCAGCAGCACGCCTCATCTTCCAACAGTCCAAAAGGGCTCATGTGACGCCCCTTTTCATCTCCCTCCACTGGCTACCGGTTGAAGCCCGTATCAGATTCAAGTCACTAATGCTTGCCTACAGGACTATCACTGGATCTGCACTGACATACTTTCACACCCTCCTACACTCCTACACCCCATCAAGATCCCTGCCTTCAGCAAACCAGCGGCGTCTTATACTGCCTTCCCATAAGGGCAGTAAATCGCTTTCCCGCTCATTCTCATTCACAACTCCTTCCTGGTGGAACATTCTTCCTAATTCGGTCCGGTCAACCACATCTCTCACAACATTCAAAAAACTACTTAAAACCCATCTCTTCTGTGAATACTTGACAGACAAATGAAGAAAAAAAAAAAACACTAACCCTCTCACTTTCTCTCAACAGGTAGTGGTCTAGCTTTTGTTAAAACAAGTAACTTTGTATTGGCATCTATTGCATTATTGCTCCTGTATGACATATCGCTTATTGCTCCTTATACTCTTTGTAAGTCGCTTTGGATAAAAGCGTCTGCTAAATGACTAAATGTAATTGTAAATGTAAAATGTAAATGTAAGAGCCTGGACTAGGACTTGCGTAGCATGCTCAGATAGGAAAGGTCTAATTCCCTTTCTGTTGGTCTCTCAACGTTGTGTCGAACCGACAGATGGGGTTTGACTTGAGAACCTATCATCTTCTGACTAACTTTGAAAAGGCCAATGAAATTGGCGAATGAAATTTGCATGCCGGACTCCGCCATGGATATAAAAGGGAGACGGCTTGCTGCATTCATTCACCTTTTGTTCTTTGGAGCCTTCGATCTTATGATCCATATCGATCTACTGATCTTCAAAAGACTGCTGGAATTTTCTTACGAGGTGGTGCAGCGGACTGTCCCTTCCTGCAGTGACTTCCCCTGGGTTTCTCGGCAGTTCCAGAGGTGTTTTCTATCTAAAAGAGCAAATTTCTCCAGTGTGGCATGTCCCTCTTTTCTCGTGGGTGCAACGCACTCATCGAGGAGGGGGACGGACACGATGTCTTCCTCAAGTGCTTGGGTGTCCGGCATGCTGAGGCAGCCTTCGTGGATACGTCCTGCCCGCACTGCGGACGGATGGCTATCCAGACGTTGCGGTCATGGGTGGCTGTGTTCTTTATGGACCCAGCCAGCACCTCGTCTGCTTCCCGTTCCGTGACAGCATTGGCTATGGCCCTGCAGTCCGCTACGGCGAGCAGTGAGGGTGATATGGGGATTACTGTGAGCAGACCGTTCACGCCCCATCTCGCTCGTCTGACCGTTCCTCAGGAGTGACCAAGGTGACCGCACGGGACCACCACCCCATCAGCAGCCACCGCAGGAGCAGAAGCGGCCCTGACGGGAGGAGACTAGGGAGATTGAGAATACCATCGGGCCCAACCCCAGCCATTCCATCGCTGGTCGGTCAGATTGGGACGGTCCCTGCCCCATCCCACACCTGCTGGGCTGAGTCGGGTTCCCTACAGAGTCGGGTTCCCTGGAGAGCGTGGCACACCAGCAGCAGGGGTATGGTCATCACACCTCTCTGCTGACACACCCTAACCCTCTGGTCTTCAATGACCATTCTGCGGACAAGGGTCCCCCTTGGGCAGGTTTCGAGGCACGTCATGGTGACGACGGATGCCTCCCTGAAGGGTTGGGGTGCCATGTGCAATGGGCACGCAGTGTCGGGGCTATGGGTGGGCCCCCGCCTGTGTTGGCATATTAACTGCCTAGAGTTGTTGGCTGTGCTACTTGCACTGAAGAGGCTGCAACCTCTCATGCAGGACAAGCACATGCTGGTCCAGTCGGACAGCACAACTGCATAGAGACTGTGTCTGTCCCCCGAATAATACTACAAAATAACAAAATAGCCAAATCTCAGAGAAAAAATCTAATCGTGATTAAACCTGAGGACAATGTAATAAATGACCAAAACAAACTCATAAAGTTCGGCCTACTTAATATTAGATCACTAAATTCAAAAGCAGTTATTGTAAATGAAATGATCACAGACAACAGTTTTGATATACTTTGCCTTACCGAAACCTGGCTTAAACCAAATGATTATTACGGTCTAAATGAGTGTACACCACCAAGCTACTGTTATATGCATGAGCCACGTCCGGTTCGTCGAGATGGCGGTGTCGCAACAATCTTTAGAGACTTTCTTACTGTAACTCAGAGAACGGAGCATAAATTTAAATCATTTGAAGTGCTTGCGTTGAACATAATTGTTCCAATTGACAGTAAAAAACCATTGCTTTCTTGTACGTTGGCTACAGTGTATAGACCCCCTGGTCCCTACACTGATTTTCTGAAAGAGTTTGCGGACTTCCTATCGGACCTATTGGTTAACGTTGATAAAGTACTAATTGTCGGAGACTTTAATATCCACGTAGATAGTGCTAACGATGCATTAGCAGTGGCGTTTACAGAGCTATTACACTCTTTTGGAGTAACACAACACATCAATGGACCCACTCATCGATTTAATCATACACTAGACTTGATTATATCTCACGGAGCCGATCTAACCAATATAGATATTATACCTCAAAGCGACGATGTCACTGATCACTATCTTATAACATGTACACTGCGCACTGCAGAAATCAGCCGTTTAACTCGTTATCGACAGGGTAGAACAATTACCTCAACTACTAAAGATAGTTTCGCAAAGAGCTTGCCAGATCTGACTCCTTTAATAACCATACCAATAAATATAGAATCGCTCGATGACATGACCAGCAAATTGGGCACTATTTTCTCTAATACATTAGAAGCTGTCGCACCTATGAAGTCAAAAAAGATTAATGAGAAAAACGCAGCACCATGGTACAATAGCACCACTCGCGCCCTTAAAAGAGAAACACGTAAACTGGAGCGCAAATGGAAACAAACCCAATTAGAGGTCTTTAAAATTGCGTGGAAAGAGAGTGCAAACTGTTATAAAAAGGCACTAAAAGCAGCAAAGGCTGAGCACCTCCGTAACCTCATAGAAACTAACAAAAACAATCCAAGGTTTTTATTTAGTACAGTTGCTAAACTAACAAATAAACAGACTCACCTGACCTGGGTATTCCGCCGCACCTTGGTAGCAATGATTTCATGAATTTTTTTACAGAGAAAATCGAAAACATACGAGACAAAATAGTAAAAACTCAACCTCCAAGTCTGTCCTATAAATTAGTACCAACCATCGCCCCAAAAGAAAGGCTACAGTGTTTTTCACCTATAAAACAGGAAGATTTAATTAAACTTATTGCAACATCTAAACCTACAACTTGCTTATTAGACCCCATACCAACTAAATTATTAAAAGAGTTATTACCCGTTGCAATTGAGCCCATTTATAACATTATCAACTCGTCAATTAATCTAGGCCATGTCCCAGGACCTTTAAACTGGCCGTCATTAAGCCTCTTATCAAGAAACCAAACTTAGACCCCAATGAACTAGGAAACTATAGACCGATTTCAAATCTCCCTTACCTGTCTAAAATACTAGAAAAAGTAGTGTCCACTCAGTTGTGCTCTTTCTTACAAAATAATGACATACACGAAAAATTCCAGTCAGCTTTAGACCCAATCATAGTACTGAAACTGCGCTCGTTAAAATTACAAAGACCTGCTTATAGCATCAGATAAAGGTAACATCTCACTCCTAGTCCTGCTTGACCTTAGTGCTGCTTCGATACTGTAGACCATAAAATACTTCTAGATCGCTTACACAATTATACCGGTATTCAGGGACAGGCACTACAATGGTTCAGATCTTACTTATCAGACAGACATCAATTTGTCCATTTAAATGGGGAATCATCAAATCTAACGCAAGTAAATTATGGATTACCTCAGGGATCGGTTTTAGGACCCTTGCTATTCTTCATATACATGCTGCCCCTTGGAAACATTATTAGAAAACATGAATTAGCTTCCACTGTTATGCAGATGATACTCAGCTATATATCTCATCAAGACCAGATGATTCCTTCCAACTATCCAAATTGGCAGAGTGCATCGACGATATAAAGCATTGGATGACTTGTAATTTCCTTCTTTTAAATTCTAATAAAACAGAAATATTACTTATCGGACCAAAGACACGTGAGCAGAATATTTCGGATTATGACCTGCAAATTGAAGGCTGCACTGTTACTCCAACAAATACAGTTAAAGACCTCGGCGTTATATTAGACAGCAACCTTCATTTAAAATCACATCTCAAATGTCACAAAAACAGCCTTCTTCCACCTTAGAAATGTTGCCAAATTGCGAAATATTTTATGTGTGGCTGACGCAGAGAAGTTATTCATGCATTTGTGACCTCAAGACTTGACTACTGTAATGCACTCTTAGTGGTTGTCCTGCACATCAATAAACAAATACAGTTAGTTCAGAATGCAGCTGCCAGAGTTCTAACCAGGTCCAGAAAATACGATCACATAACCCCAATGTTATCAACCCTTCACTGGTACCCATTAAGTATCGTATTGACTTTAAAGTTCTTTTAATTACTTATAAAGCCTTAAACGGTTTAGCCCCTACCTACATAACAGAGCTTCTACCACACTACAACCCATCACGCTCTCTAAGATCTCAAAACTCCAGACTTTTGATAACACCTAGAATAACTAAATCCACCAAAGGGGGTAGAGCTTTCTCATACGTAGCACCTAAACTCTGGAATAGCCTCCCCGATACTATTCGAGGGTCAGACACACTCTCCCAATTTAAATCTAGATTAAAGACACATCTTTTCAGCCAAGCATTCACTAATACATAGCTAATGAACAGCAGCTACGCTAATTATTCTCTTTCTGTTTCTGCCCTCGCCTCGGGATGCCCATCCCGAGGTAGGGAGAGATTCCGCCAGGCCCAGATGAACGTCATATGCCCATCCACAACTAGAGATTACGCCAGCTACATCGGAAAATCCCGTGCCATCCTCCTGCGAGAGCCTGCGGACTGACTGACCATCCAGCTCCATCCAAGGCAATTCCATCACCACCCAAGAAAAAGGCGACCATCTGGCCGGCCCAGCTCAGACAATTCCATCCCCAACCGAGAGCAAAGACGGACTACCTGTCACATAAATGCTAAATTTACAATACTTGGTATTTAATGCTAAACTTACATCACACGACAGCAGTTTGAAGTTATGGCTGCACTCAGTGACTTTGATTGGAGGTAGCTGGGTGGGTGTTGTGGGGAGTGGGGGGGCTTGTTGGTTGTGGTTCGGGGCGTTTCATTTGTTGGGACTGTGTGGGTCTGGTCTGGTTGGTCTTGTTTTGTGGTCGATGTCGGACAACAGAGGAATAAAGTTAATTATGCCATTACTACTTTTCCCTGGTTGTTCCTCTGTTGTCTGTTGTTGATCGCGGAATGGGACCGGGTTGGACCTGCACGGTTTCGGCGGGTGGGGCTTCCTGGGTCGCGGCTCGTGGGCTCTCCCTGTTCTTCGTGGACGTTGCTCGGTGGCTTTGGTCGGGGTCACTGAGTGCAGCTATGACACGTCAGAGGAGATCTGGCCCTCCCGGCTGAGCCTGGTTTCTCCCGAGGTTTTTTTTTCTCCATTATTCATCATTGGAGTTTGGGTTCCTCGCCACAGCAGAGCAGTGCAGTGTTGGCTTGCTCACCGGGAGACTGCATTTATTTATTTATTAGATATTATTTATTATAATGATCTTGCTTGGTCTATAAACACCATGCACTGTGCTGTGTTTTACCTTTCTGTGTTTTTCTTATTTGCTCCTGTAAAGCTGCTTTGGAACAATGCACATTGTGAAAAGCGCTATATAAATAAAATTGAATTGAATTGAATTGAATTGAATTGAACAACTGCCGTGGCGGCATTCGCTCATGACAGTTAACACAACTCGGCCGACGCCTGACGAAGGACCTTCTTTCGCAGGGGAAGGGCACATTGTGGCATCCGAGACCAGACCTCTAGAACCTCCATGTCTGGCCCCTGGACGGGACGAGGAGATCCTGAGCGGCCTACCCCCGGCGGTGGTAGAGACTCTCATGCAGGCTAGGGCTCCGGCCATTAGGAGTTTGTATGTCTTCAAGTGGCGCCTCTTCTCTTCCTGGTGCTCTTCTCGCGGAGAAGACCCACAGAGATGCTCGATCAGGTACGTACTGTCCTTTCTCCAGGAGAGACTTGAGAGGAACCTCTCCCCTTCCACACTGAAAGTGTATGTTCTTCGATCTTTCTCGCCGGTCGATGAAGACGGCCCTCCTGGTGGCGCTCGCCTCCATCAAGAGGGTAGGGGACCTACAAGCATTCTCTGTGTGCACGGGTTGCCTAGAATTCGGGCCTGGAGACTCTCACGTTATCCTGAGACCACGGCCCGGCTACGTGCCCAAGGTTCCCACCACTCCCTTCCGGGACCAGGTGGTGAACTTGCAGGCGCTCCCCTCTGGAGAGGAAGACCCAACCCCATCCGTGTTGTGTCCAGTACTCGCGTGTCCTTTAGAAGCTCTGAGCAGCTCTTTGTCTGTTTTGGAGGTCAGCAGAAGGGGAGGGCTGTCTCCAAACAGAGACTGGCGCACTGGATCGTGGATGCCATTGCCACGGCATACCGGTCGCAAGATCGCCCCTGCCCCTTAGGAGTTAGGGCACATTCCACTCGGGGAGTCGCCTCATCGTGGGCACCTTGCTCATTGGGCTACGCCCAATACCTTCGCGAGGTTCTTCAACCTCCGTGTAGAACCGGTGTCAGCCCGCGTCCTGCAGAGCAACAGGTAGGACCGGCAACCGCTAGGGCAAACGTCTGCAAAAGCACTTCCCCCTCCGGGGGGGATCAGCGGCTATTCCGCCTCACTTCTTTCCCCTCGGGTAAAGAATAGGCATTCCATCCATCACTAAGCACCCTTCCAGGGGACAGGCTGGGCAGAGCAGCCCTGCCCCCTTAGGCCGGGGAACAGTTGAGTTATCTCCCACATAGCTCTAACCGGACCTAGTGCTCCAGACGTGGTAACCCCCCCTCCGTGGGCTGTTCCTTCTGATGTATCCTCATGAATGGTTCCCACCTCGGCAACCCACTACCTCCCTAGGTGGTCTCCCACCTTGCGGTTAACTCTAGTCCGCACTTTTTCCCATGAGTTCTCCCCTGATGGTGAGACCATGTGGTGTCTCCACTAATTCCTCCCTTCGGTAGGTAGTGGTCTCTGCAGCGTTTTTCCTGCAGCGGGAATAATGCTTGCCGGGCGGCTTCTCGCTGTTTAGAGAACTAGGCCTCCACCCGTGACGGCCGGTGGCAGGAGCTTCCCAACTTTTTGGTAAAGCTCTGGGTCCCGCTTCCTCTCCACTGGATGGTCATAATTTCGCGTTAGCGCTTACGTCTGACTCGCCCAGGCCAGTCAACGTCGCTCCGCTAGAGATTGTGACGCGGCTCAGTGCTGTGCGTCTTACATAGGAACCCCATTCTGTCGGTTCGACACAACGTCGAGAGACCGACAGAAAGGGAACGTCTTGGTTACGGATGTAACCTCAGTTCGCTGATGGAGGGAACGAGACATTGTGTCCTTCATGCCACAACACTGGCCGCCCACCCCAGCGGTCGGGGGAGGATGCTTAAGGCTCCTCAGACCAAAGGTGAATGAATGAGCACGCCGGCTTCCCTCTTATACCCGGACATCCAGGGAGGAGTCCGGCATGCAAATTTCATTCGCCAATTTTCATTGGCCTTTTCTAAATACTCAGAAGATGATAGGTTCTCAAGACAAACCCCATTCTCTCGGTTCGACACAACGTCTCGTTCCCTCCATCAAGGAACTGAGGTTACATCCGTAACCAAGACTTTTTTTCAAAAAATTCAAATTGGCGAAAACATTTTATAGATTATCATTATTTCACTTTTAGATTTATTTTTTGATATTCAAGGATTCAGAGGAAAAAAATGTTGATTCTAAGCCACACAGCCTGCGGAGACCAAAACATAACTTAGCTTATTATAGCGCCACCTAGTGTCCAACGAGTGTGCGCATGTACCCGAGTAGTGGGTGAAATTTCTGAACATCCCACTAAGTTTGGTATCTCTGTGACTTACAGTTGCTGACGTCCAGACACGTTTAGAGCAGAAAAAGAATAATAATAACAACAACAAAATTCCAGCACTTTGGACCCCTAGTAAACAGGCACCAACGGTCATAACATGAAACCTAAACAGCATGCAGTGAAAAATGCTCAGTAAAGAAGGGGAAACTGGCATGTCTGTCTTGTTGATGTTATCCTACAGAAACTGTGTGTTTAACCGTCTCGCCATACTCAGATGGCAGATCCAGTTGCTCACTAAACTGTATGGGTGCCATAATGATGTAACAGTCTCTTGACTGATCACATATCACTACACTGTGTAGCTAACTGATTTCACTAATGCAGTGTTATCCCAGGACTATAAAGCATATAAAGGAATTACTGCACTGCAAAAAATGACTTTCTTACTTAGCCTTTTTTTCTTGTTTTCCAGTAAAAATGTCTAAACATTCTTGAATCAAGTTGCATTTTCTTGATGAGCAAACTGACCTAAGAAAATAAGTCTTGTTTTTAGTCAAAAAATATGAAATTTCTGTGAATTTCTGCTTAAAACAAGCAAAAAAATCTGCCAATGGGGTAGGAAAAATAATCTTTTCTGGAATGAAGAACACATTGTCTTTATATAGTACCTCTCTAATTTGGCCAAAATATAAATTCAGATTTTTGAGCACTTACTAAAATAGTGCATGTTCTTACATGAACATGTTTAATAATTGTGTCAAGCTGCACAGGCTGAAAAATCTAATAAATTCACAGGCTGGTAAAGACCCAGTGTAAGAAATGTAGCACTGAACCATTAGTGGCTCCAGAGGGACATTACCTCTGTCTTTTATTGAAAGTGGCCTTGAATGAGTGAAAGTGCCTAGTAATGTTTTCTACTACAGCTAAATAATGTCGATCTGATAATGTGATGCCAGAGCACCAGTGTACAGTTACATTGTATCGAATGTAATAGAAACTCTTAAAAGACCATTTTAACCGAACCCTGGCCCTGGCAGTTACGCAGTAAAACCACTTCGAATCAATACTCTTTCTAAAAACTGACATTGCAAGCCTTTTAATCAAACAAATAAGACTTAGTGCTTTAAGTATCCACTGCTGAAAAAAAATGACTACATCTAGTTTTATTCTAGTTAACTTTTCTATTGGAAAGTCTGGTGAATGTAGCACACACCAGCAATGATAGCCAATAAAAGATTGAATACTGCCTCTGAAAAGCTTTATCTTACTTCTGTCTTTGTTAAAAATAATGATCGTGGAAAGGAAAGAAAATAAAAGGGCAAATGTTCAGGACAAAAATAATATTAAAAGGAAAAGATTAGTCCACTGAGTGTTTTCTATAAAGTACAATTGAAAATACTATCAATGTTTTAAGTGTTGCCAGACATTTTCAATGTCTTTTTTTCCAGTTTACAAGTGTAAGCTTTTTTAGCGAGTCCAAATAATACCACAGATTGGAAAATTGAGGTACAAAAACAGCTCGGTGCAGGGTAAAGTCAAAAGCTACTGTATGAAAAAGAGACAATTGAGCTTGTTGACATCTATCACACTTAGAGTCAAGATCCAGTTTGAATTTGGACAATTTAGTATTTGTCCAAGAGATTCTGTAACTTAACTTGCGTTATACCTGTTAAAATACACCACAGAGAGACAGAGGGTACAAATAGAGTCTGCTAACAAGTGACAGATGCGGGTGTAATCACGGATGATGGATCACGTAGTCCGGTACATAAGGGCAAACGGGGAATGGTGACAATACCATGGTCTGTCCGAATATTCGATTCTGATTAGCTGGAAGGTGTGTATTAAAACCGTTTAATGCACAGATGTGCAGTGCATTAGACCACTGAAACAGCACCAAAACTTGTTGTTGTCAGCATTTCCTCTCAAGTCTGGTGTAGCCCAGATGAAGAAAAAACAAACACGATTTAAAAGAGACTATTTGAGTTAATTATTTACATTGGCAAAGTTATAACTGTCCTATTTTATTTTAATGCATCGCTCAGTTCATATGACCTCATGTGGGGAGTGCTTAGCCCTAGACAGCCAATTATGAGCTACGCAGGTCACGTTCAGTTGTCAGCTTGGAGGTGAAGTCCCAGCTGAGTTGTTGTTCCGGTCGCTNTCCACCTTGTGAGCTGCTGCAAGCGCCTTAGCATCCACGTGCTCGGACTTTGAAATACAGAACAACGGTGAGAAATATATATATCCCTTTTAGCTATTTTGGGGTTACTGTGCTGTTTCTCAGTGTGTTAGCGGAAGCGATAGAGATGCTAATGGGTATAGGAGTGGATTGAGGCGAGTAATGGTGCAATGGTTGAACATGTATACTGCGGCTATTATTTTAAGCCGATGCAAAGGGAAGTTGTTTTATTTTTATATTGCCAATTTAACACAAGAAGTAATTTGATAATCCATGTGAGTTTAAAGTTACTAGGAGGGTAAATTTTGGTGCAGTTTCTCTCACGCTAGTAGGCCTATAGTGTATGAGAAGTGATTAAGCACATTTCCTTGATATCTCTGAAAGCCACTCATTATGGGTAATTACTGTTGTTTTAATTCGCGTGTCATGTTATCCTGTTTTGATATGGATATGATATGTTTTGCATGTTAATGGATACTTAACATGAGTATTATAGAATTGCTGTTAATGTGAACGGTAACACATGTGAGTTCTTGAATGTTTAGTTCTCATATTTGAATTTTTGATATTTTTGAATGTTTAATGTTGTACAACTGAAACTGAAGATTTGAGATTTATTAAGATTTAAGATATAGGTATGAGGGTTGATGCAATGTGTAACGGCATGACACTTAAGCCTTTAATGATGCATTTGAAATTGAGATTATAATAAGTATGACCTTGTTTATAGGTCAGGTTTTTTGAGAGGACGGGAAAATTCCGAGGACCAGGACGTTATCCTGATTGTGTCAGATTGCGAGCCAAACCCTTTGAAGGAAAAGACGCAGACAATGAGATACACACGTACACACACTCGCACATTCACTTTACAATTCTTTGGACATTTATCATCAGGTTAAACCTGCAACCATAAAAAAGGAAAAAAATTGAAAAGGGCCCCAACGGACACATTTAATTTTTTTGTGTGCACACATTTATTTGTTTTCTGGTCAATTTGGTTTATTACTTCTTAAGTTATGTAAACTGAACATTTATTTTGCATTGTATGAAACAAATGCAAGAGTGGTTACTCAACATTTATTCCTCTGTCTGGTTCATTATTGCTGCTCAACGCGTTGGCTCCTAACGAACTTTGATATCTTCTGATTCTGGCCGTGGTTTATTCTTGATCCCAGTTCTTATTATACTGTAATTCATTTTTATACCCCTAAAATTGGTTACACTGACTGGAACTAAAAGTGGTCATGGACTTCTTCACCAAGAGCAGGCCTCTGTCAGTTATGTCCATTTGCATTTGTGTTCCATTAGAGATTGCTACATTCTTCAGCAATGAGGGGGTGACGTCGCTGCAGGTGATTCACACATCTCTCTCTCTCAAATAAATGCTATAATTCATTCAAATGAATTTTACTTTATCCTTACCCTTACTTAGTGCATGGTGGGCATAGATATAGGAGGTGTGTATACGACAAAGAGCTTTTGTGCAGTCCTTATCTGTGAAAACGTGGTTAAGATTTGATTCCCAATTTAGTTTGCCTTTAATAAAGATTTTTGTCTCCAGTCTCTTGAAAACTTGACCAATCTCTTGCTTAGAAGGTACTTAGAAAAGTATTTCTTATAAATTCATGTACCTGGAGATATGGAAAGAAATTAATTTTAGAAAGGCAAAATTTATCTGATAGATATGAAGAAGTCATAAACATATTATTATGATAAAGATAAGTATAAAGCTTTAGCAGGGCCACCTGTTGTGTCACATCAATGGGTCATGAAAAGTTACCCCCTCTCTAAGGGAGACACTCCAGAGACAGCAGGGGACAAACAGAAAACCCTCTAGGCTCCAAAGGTCTGAGGGGGGTAACCATCGCTCCAAGTTTATCTTGCCTCGAACCCCGAAAGGGCAGTTTATGATTATTCATTCTAACTTCGAAGGGACTGCATGGGGAGAACAAACTCCTCTCCCATGTTGAGAGAAACAGGTGGCCCGAAAGACACCAGAGAACTTTCCAAGGTTATCCTCTAATGAGGCCACAGTAAACTGACCAAATTGTGTGTGTATATGTACACTGAACAAAATTATAAATGCAACACTTTTGTTTCTGCCCCGAATTTTTCATGACCTGAACTTTTTCTATGTACACAAAAGGCCTATTTCTCTCAAATATTGTTCACAAATCTGTCTAAATCTGTGTTAGTGAGCACTTCTCCTTTGCCGAGATAATCCATCCACCTCACAGGTGTGGCATATCAAGATGCTGATTAGACAGTATGATTATTGCACAGGTGTGCCTTAGGCTGGCCACAATAAAAGGCCACTCTAAAATGTGCAGTTTTATCACACAGCACAATGCCACAGATGTTGTAAGTTTTGAGGGAGTGTGCAATTGGCATGCTGATTGCAGGAATGTCCACCAGAGCTGTTGCCTGTGAATTGAATGTTCATTTCTCTACCAGAAGCCATCTCCAAAGGCGTTTCAGAGAATTTGGCAGTACATCCAACCGGCTTCACAACCGCAGACCACGTGTAACCACACCAGCCCAGGACCTCCACATCCAGCATCTTCACCTCCAAGATCGTCTGAGACCAGCCTCCCGGACAGCTGCTGCAACAATCGGTTTGCATAACCAAAGAATTTCTGCACAAACTGTCAGAAACCGTCTCAGGGAAGCTCAACTCAACTCAACTTTATTTATATAGCGCTTTTTACAATTTTCATTGTTACAAAGCAGCTGTACATAAGACATATTGACTATAAGCAAAACAATTAAAGTTGTACCTGCAAAAACAAGAAAAAGGTGGAAACAAAGAAGACAGACATTCCCACATACAAAACACTCCACACACACAATATGCACATGTACTAACACACATAGACATAGACACGCACACACACACGTACACAGACAAGTACGCGCACACACAAAGACACGCACACGCACACAGTGAGAGCACACATTTAAGATAAAGGAGAGAGAAGCACAGGTCAAATATAACAGACTATAAATTCCTATATGCAATATTAATTAAGTAAAACTTTAAAATTCTAAAGCATCCCCCCGGCCAGGCAGATGCAAAACAGTATGCAAACGGTGGCGAGGAACCCAAAACTCTAATCGAGAAAAAAAAACCTCAGGAGAACCCAGGCCCAACCAGGGGATTCTAGTTCCCCTCTGGCAAAAGCTGCTGCCTCTGCACAAGCTCGACAGTGCTTGCACAACAAGGTTAAATAAAATAAATAAACTTACTAATAAGGTAAATTATAGTTTAAGATTATCATTAATAATCTAATAGCAGTTGAAATTTTGTGGTGAGGACGTGTCAGGTGACCGCGTCCTTCTTTATCCAGCTCTATCATCTCAGCTCTTGTCAGGTCGCCGCTTCCCATTCTCCGCTCTACCATCAGGTCAGGCCGTGAAGACGTGTCAGGTGACCACGTCCTTCTTTATCCAGCTCTATCATCTCAGCTCTTGTCAGGTCGCCGCTTCCCATTCTCCGCTCTACCATCAGGTCAGGCCATGAACTGCATCCTGCTCGCTGTGGTAACCTTGGAACAATGAGACAAGACTGGCTGAGAGTAGAGTACTGTTCTGTACTCTTTGATGCAACAAGTACATCAGTTGTGTTTTTGGTTCCGGTTGATCTAACTAATGCAGCCTAAACCCTCTGAAGATTTATATTATGGAAGAGTAGTGTATGCAAGATTAAAAAGATGCGTCTTTAGTCTAGATTTAAACTGACAGAGTGTGTCTGCCTCCCGGACAGTGCAGGGAAGACTATTCCAAAGTTTAGGCGCTAGATAGGAAAAGGATCTACCACCTGCACTTGATTTTGAAATTCTAGGTATTACCAACTGACAGGACGCCTGAGAGCGTAATGCACGTGAAGGACTGTAATACAAAAGGAGTTCATTCAAGTACTGAGGAGCTAAACCATGTAAGGCTTTATAGGTAATAAGCAAGATTTTAAAGTTAACGCGATGCTTTATAGGTAACCAGTGCAAGGTTGACAGAACCGGGCTAATATGTTCATACTTTTTTGTACGTGTAAGAACTCGAGCTGCCGCGTTTTGGACCAATTGGAGTTTTTGTAATAAGCCTGCAGGGCAACCACCTAACAGTGCATTACAGTAGTCTAGTCTTGATGTCATGAATGCATGAATTAACTTCTCTGCATCTGACATTGACAGCATATGACGTAGTTTAGATATATTCTTAAGATGGAAAAACGCAATTTTACAGGTGTTGGCGATGTGGCTCTCAAATGACAGATTACTATCGAATAGAACGCCAAGATTCTTAGCTGACTACGAGGGTTTTATGGAACATCCGTCAATAGTTAAAAAAAAGTTGTTACTCATCCAGTTTTTTCGACTATGCATTCCATTATTCGATGGAACTGCTGTGTTTTATGAGGCTTCAAGGAAATATAAAGTTGAGTATCATCAGCATAACAGTGAAAGCTAACTCCGTGTTGCTTTATTATATCTCCTCAAGGTAGCATGTATAATGCGAAGAGCAGAGGCCCTAAGACTGAGCCCTGTGGTACACCGTACTGGACTTGCGATTTGCGTGACACCTCATTGTTTATTCCTACAAATTGAAAACGGTCGGATGAACAATATTTATACCATTTCAAAGCTATTCCTTTAATGCCGACGTAATTTTCGAGTCTATGTAGGAGTGTGCTGTGGTCAATGGTATCGAATGCAGCACTAAGGTCTAGCAGCACCAATAACGAGATACAACCTTGGTCAGACGCCAATAGCAAGCTCATCTGCATGCTCTTCGTCCTCATGGGGGTCTCGACCTGACTGCAGTTCGTCGTCGTAACCGACTTGAGTGAGCAAATGCTCACATTCGATGGTGTCTGGAACATTGGAGAGGTGTTCTCTTCACGGATGAATCCCGTTTTTCACTGTACAGGGCAGATGGCAGACAGCGTGTATGGCGTCGTGTGGGTGAGCGGTTCGCTGATGTCAACATTGTGATTCGAGTGGCCCATGATGGCGGTGGGGTTATAGTATGGGCAGAGGTATGTTATGGACAACGAACAAAGGTGCATTTTATTTATGGCATTTTGAATGCACAGAGATACCGTGACGAAATCCTGAGGCCCATTGTTGTGCCATTCATCCATGACCATCACCACATGTTGCAGCATGATAATTCCTGGAAGCTGAAAACATCCCAGTTCTTGCATGGCCAGCATACTCACCAGACATGTCACCCATTGAGCATGTTTGGGATGCTCTGGATCGGCGTATACGGCAGCGTGTTCCAGTTCCTGCCAATATCCAGCAACTTCGCACAGCCATTGAAGAGAAGTGGACCAACATTCCACAGGCCACAATCAACAACCTGATCAACTCTATGCGAAGGAAATGTGTTGCACTGCGTGAGGCAAATGGTGGTCACACCAGATACTGACTGGTTTTCAGACCCCCCAATACAGTAAAACTGCACATTTTAGAGTGGCCTTTTATCAGCATCTTGATATGCCACACCTCTGAGCTGGGTGGATTATCTCGGCAAAAGAGAAGTGCTCACTAACACAGATTTAGACCGATTTGTGAACAATATTTGAGAGAAATAGGACTTTTGTGTACATAGAAAAAGTCTTAGATCTTTGAGTTCAGCTTATGAAAAGTGGGGGCAAAAACAAAAGTGTTGCGTTTATAATTTTGTTCAGTGTATAGACATGAAGTACGCGTCCTTCAGGTCGATTGCCATGAACCAGTCCTGACACCTGACGACGTCAGGATGCGCTTCTGCGTGATCAACCTGAAAGGCAGCTATTGTGTAGGTGCCTGTTCAGAACACACAGACCCAAGATAGGGCGCAACCCCCGCCTTTTTGGGGACAATGAAGTACAGGCTGTAAAACCCATTGAACATCTCGGCTGGTGAGACGGGCTCGATCACTCCCTTCACCAGAAGGGTGGCGACCTCGGCCCGAAGTACGGGAACATCCTAGCCTCTGACTGAGGTATATCGGATGCCCTGAAACTTGGCGGGCGTGAGGCGACTGGATCGCGTAGCCGAGACGGATCGTCTTCCCTAGCCAGCCTGACAGTCTGGGAAGCCGGACAGGCTCCCAGAATGAGATGGGGACTAAAGGTACGATCTTTTTCATCGTCCCCCCGGGGGGTGGTTCGATGGCTAGCAGTACGGATTCCTTGCCGGGGGAGGTCCCCCGGGGAGGAGATCGGCTCTGCTGTTTTTCCTGCCTGGCGACTGCGCAGCTCAACGCACTGTCTGACTGAGAGTGCTGAGGGCTGGTGTTTATACTCGACATTGCGCTTGCCATGACGCAACGTCGAGTTTGCCGTTCACCGTCGTGCAGAGGGAGGGGGCCAGCAGATGGAGAGACGGGGCAGGATCCGTCCCTATCCGACTTCCCAGCGATGTGGCTGGGGTCGGGCCCAATGGTACCTCGATCCCCCTGAGGTCTTCCCATGAGGGCCGCTTCACCGCGGCTGCTGATGGGGCGATGGTCTCCTCTTCGCTGTCTCCTCCAGGGGGGGGCGCCTGAGTGGGGGGCCAGAGCTGGAGGCGTCGAAGAGGACCAGGGCTGCTGGGAAGCAGACAGTGCACGGGACTCGACGGCCGAGGCGGCCGAGTGCGGCACGGAGGACTGCTTCTTTACTGTCGAGAACCCTCCGGGGGAGGCCGCGTGCGGGTCTCGCGCCCCCCGACGGGCGGGGGGTGAGCGGGGCCGCTGCGGCTCGACAGTAACACCAACCAGCCCCCCCTTGCGAGACGGGTGCGTCGAGAAAGCGGCCTTCTCGGCGTTACTCATCTGCGCAAGGATCGGCCAGAGGAGTTTCTCATGGACCACAAGTGTGGACATCGTCCGACCCAGGGCCCGCTGGTCACCTTGGTCGCCCGTAGAGCGAGGTCGGTCGGCGGGAGTTCCTGCATAAGCGCTGGGTCGGTCTTACCCTCTGGAGCTCTCTCAACGCCCTGGCCTGGCAGGAGCCATAGCGTGAGAGAGGAGGCAGCTTGGTCCGCCGCAATGTAAGCTCTCGACACCAGAGATGCCGAGACCCACATGCTTTGGACGGAGTCTAGGTCGAGCCCCCCCCCAGGTGGCCGCCGCCTATGGGCACGAGTGCACCGCGGCGGCATACTCCACCTGGGGGACATCGACGTATCCTCTAGCTGTCCAACCTCGAGGGAAGAGAGGGTGACAGAACTTTGTTTGACTGAAAGTGCCGGAAAGGGGGCGTTTCCAGGTCTTACTAAGTTCCTCATGCACTTCCGGTAAACACGGCACTGAGGGCGGGCGCGGCTTGGAGCCGCGCTCAAACCCGAGGCGCCATGTAGCCAGCCGCGAGTGCCGGGAGAGGCAGTGCGGGCACTGCAACCCAACACTCACGGCGGTCGGGGAGCCCGAGGAATCGTCGGAGTCGGATGCAGTACGTCACCCCCCGATGCTGCAAGAGACATCTCATCATCACGCATCGNTATATATATATATATATATATATATTAGGGGTGTAACGATTCTCGGTAAAACATCGAACCGTTCGGTTCTCCTATCACGGTTCGGAACACACGTGCACCGCGATTACTCTGATGTCGCATCTATAATACAGTTTTGTGGGGAAAAGGCGCATAAATCACAGAGGGCTGCGTATATGCTTCCGATGAATAATAGCCTACGCTCCACATGCGTTTTACGTGAGAGTATCTTACCAATCAGCTGTTAGTATGTACCTTTGTTGCTGACTTCACATCACCGTTCCTCGCGTGTACAGCTGCTGTTCAGCATGGCAAGCGAAGGGATAAGCCGCAAATAGAGCCTCCTCCAGCTTCATACAAGTCTGCTGTCTGGGAACACTTTGGGTTTCCAATACGTTACAGCAGCGATGGTCACAAAAACGTGGACAAAACAGTCACAGTGTGTAAAATTTGTATGACGCGAGTGCCATACTCCCAAGGCAATACAACTAATATGACCGGACATTTACGCCGTCATCACCCGGGTGTCGTCAGCTCTCGAGCGCAGGTGAGACCGAAGCAGTTTCAGCAGCACACACTGCCTTCTGCGTTTAAACAGCCACTAAGCTCTCATTCTGACAAACACAAGACCATAACAAAAGCGCTTGGTGTTTTTATTGCAAAAGACATACAGCCATACTCCGTCGTTGACGATGCGGGATTCCAGCATTTGATTAAGACGCTTGAACCGCGTTACGAAATCCCTTCGCGTGCCCATTTCAGCAGCAAGATTATTCCTGAGTTGTATGATGAAACGCGGAGCAAAATTGAAAACAAACTGGCAAACGCAAAACATGTAGCTTTGACAACTGATAGCTGGACCTCCAGGGCAACTGAAAGCTACTTGACAGTTACTGCACATTATATTTCGGACTGGCAATTGGAGAGCGCTGTGTTACAAACATGCCCTCTTTTTGAAAACCACACAAGTAGTCATTTGGCTGATGCACTCATGAGCGCAGTGACAGACTGGAAGTTAGAGAGGCCTAATATCACCATTCCAGTCACTACAGATAATGCACGTAATATGGTGAATGCCATTAAAGAAGCAGCAGGACTAGGACCGCAAATTGGATGTTTTGCGCATATTCTGAACCTTGCAGCAAAGAAGGCAGTAGCACTTCAACAGATAAGCCGTCTGTTAGGTAAAGTCAGAAAAGTTGTAGCATTTTTTCATAAAAGCACAACAGCAGCTAATGCCCTGAAAGTCAAGCAGGAGATGTTGAATATACCTGCACACAAACTAATACATGACACCCCAACTCGCTGGAACACCATTTATGACATGATGGAGAGATATCTGGAGCAGCAGCCTGCCATCTACTCTGCCCTGATGGACAAAAATATTAAGAAGAACGTCAAGGACATTGCTGTGTTGTCTGACAGTGAACTGACACTGGCAGAGGAAATGATTCAACTGCTTAACCTTGGTTACGGATGTAACCTCGGTTCCCTGATGGAGGGAACGAGACGTTGTGTCGAACCGACAGAATGGGGTTTGTCTTGAGAACCTATCATCTTCTGAGTATTTAGAAAAGGCCAATGAAAATTGGCGAATGAAATTTGCATGCCGGACTCCTCCCCGGATGTCCGGGTATAAGAGGGAAGCCGGCGTGCTCATTCATTCACCTTTGGTCTGAGGAGCCTTAAGCATCCTCCCCCGACCGCTGGGGTGGGCGGCAGTGAGGTTACATCCGTAACCAAGACGTTCCCTTTCTGTCGGTCTCTCGACGTTGTGTCGAACCGACAGAATGGGGTTCCTATGAAGAGACGCCACAGCACTGAGCCGCGTCACAATCTCTAGCGGAGCGACGTTGACTGGCCTGGGCGAGTCAGACGAGAGCGCTAACGCGAAATTATGACCATCCAGTGGAGAGGAAGGGGGACCCAGAGCTTTACCACAAAGTTGGGAAGCCCCTGCCACCGGCCGTCACGGGGGAGGCCTAGTTCTCTAAGGCGAGAAGCCGCCCGGCACCGTAAGGGCCACTGGGTAAGCATTATTCCCCCCGGGGGAAAAACGCTGCAGAGACCACTACCTACCGTAGGGAGGAATTAGTGGAGACACCACATGGTCTCACATCAGGGGAGAACTCATGGGAAATGTGCGGACTGCAGGAGTTAACCGCAAGGTGGAGTCCACCTAGGGAGGTCATGGGTTGCCAGAGGTGGGAACCATTCATGAGGATACATCAGGAACAGCCCACGGAGGGGGGGTTCCACGTCTGGAGCACTAGGTCCGGTTAGAGCTATGTGGAGATAACTCAACTGTTCCCCGGCCTAAGGGGGCAGGGCTGCTCTGCCCAGCCTGCCCCGAGGAAGGTGCTAGTGATGGATAAAATGCCTGTTCTTACCCAGTGGGGGAAAGAGGGGAGGCTAATAGCCGCTGATCCCCCTAGGAAGGGGGAAGGGCTTTCGCAGGCTAGCCCTACCGGCTGCCGATCCTACACCTCTGCAGGACGCGGCTGACACCGGTTCCGCGCGTAGGTATTAGAACCTCACGGAGTTGTTGGGCATAGCCAACCCGCAGCTCTGCAGATGTCTGCCAGAGAGGCGCCCTGAGCCAGTGCCCATGAGGAGTGTGCCTCACTCCCAACGGGCAGGGGCGAATTGAGATCGGTATGCCTAACGAGGCATCCACGATCCAGTGCGCCAGCCTCTGTTTGGAGACAGCCCTCCCTTCTGCTGACCTCCAAAACAGACAAAGAGCTGCTCAGAGCTTCTGGGCTCTGCTGCGGTCCAAGTAGAGGCGCAGTGCGCGTACTGGACACAACACGGAAGGTTGGGTCTTCCTCCCCGGTGGGGAGCGCCTGCAGGTTCACCACCTGGTCTCTCGGAAGAGTGGTGGGAACTTTGAGGCACGTAGCCGGGGCGGGGTCTCAAGATAACGTGAGAATCCCGGCCCCGAGTTCTAGGCAATCTGTGGACACGGAGGGTGCTTGCAGATCCCCTACCCTCTTGGAGGTGAGCGCCATCAGGAAAGCCGTCTTTATCAAGACTGAGAAAGAGCGGCAACCCGAGAGGCTCGAAGGGGCGGGGCCTCTTGAGGCCCGCCACCTAGGTCGCAAGAGGGTACGGAGCGCGGATAAGGTGGTCACCTCTCGCGCCCCTTAGGAACCTAATGACCAGGTCGTGCTGTCCCAGAGGCTACCCAGCACTTGGGTCATGATGAGCGGCCGTAGCGGCTACATACATTCCCAGTGTGGAGGGGGAGAGGTTACTCCCCAGTCTCTCTTGAGGAAGGGACAGCTCGTACCCGACCGAGCAACTCCGCGGGTCTTCTCGCCGAGAAGAGCACCAGGACGAGAAGAGGCGCCACCTATGGGCGTATAGCCAGCCCAGTGGCCGAAGCCCTAGCCTGAGTGACGTCCCAACCGACCGGGGGTGGGTCACTCAGGATCTCCTCGTCCCGTCCAGACATGGAGACCAGGTTTTGCCTGGGATGCCGTAACGTGCCCCTTCCCCTGGGGAAGCATCGCCAGGGGGAGCGGCCAGGGGGGAGTTGTTGTCAGAGCCTAGCTCCGAGAACCAAGTCCTGGTTAGGCCAAAGGGGCGTAACTAGTACCACTTGATGCTCCTCTTCCCTGGCCTTGCACAGGACCTGTGCAATGAGGCTCACTGGGGGGAAGCGTACTTCCGCTTGTCCCCGGCCAGCTGTGCGCAAGGGCATCCGTGCCAGGGGCCTCGGACAGGGAGTACCAAAGCGGGCAATGGGTGGAGTCCGGGAGGCAACAGGACCACCTGTGCCTGGCCGAACTGCTCCCAAATGAGCCGGCTGCGCGGGGATGGAGTCGCCACTCTCCGCGAGGCGTCGACTGAGAGAGAGCGCATCGGCTGTCTGGTTCAGGACGCTGGGATGTGTGTGGCTCGCAGGGAACTGATCACCTGCTGACTCCAGAGGAGGAGGCGCCGGGCGAGTCATGTTAGCTGCCGTGAGGAATGCCACCAATGATATACGCCACAGCAGCTGTGCTGTCCGACCGGACCAGCACGTGCTTGCCCTGCACGAGAGGTAGTAGCCTCCTCAATGCAAGTAGCACAACCAACAACTCTAGGCAGTTGAAATGCCAAGCAGCGGGGGCCCGTCCACCGCCCCGACACTGCTTGCCCGTTGCACACGGCACCCCAACCTTGCAGGGAGGCATCCCAAAGGGGACCCCTGTCCGCAAGAAGGTCATGGAGACCAGGGGGTTAGGGTGTGTCGGCAGAAAAGCTGATGACCATACGCCTGCTGCCGGTGTGCCACGCTCTCCAAGGAACTTGACTCTGAGCCAGTGTTGGAGCGGTCGTATGTGCATCGACCCGAGGGGAGCCTAAGGGGAAGGAGGGCGGCTTCCACGACCTTCGTAAAGACCCGTGGAGACAGGGACAGACCGAAGGGGAGGACCTGTACTGATATGCCCGTCCTCGAACGCGAACCGTAGGAACGGCCGATGTCGAGGGAGGATCGAGACATGAAGTACCGTCCTTCAGGTCGATTGCCATGAACCAGTCCTGACACCTGACGGACGTCAGGATGCGCTTCTGGTGACAACCTGAAAGGCAGCTATTGTGTAGGTGCCTGTTCAGAACACCAGACCAAGATAGGGCGCAACCCCCGCCTTTCTTGGGGACAATGAAGTACAGGGTGTAAAACCCCTGAGACATCTCGGCTGGTGGGACGGCTCGATCCTTCCTTCCCAGAAGGGGCGACCTCCGCCCGAAGTACGGGACATCCTTGCCTCTGACTGAGGTAAAAGGAGCCCCGAAACTTGGGCGGCGTGAGGCGACTGATCGCGTAGCCGAGACGGATCGTCTTCCTCAGCCAGCCTGACAGTCTGGGAAGCGAAGCACTCCCAGAAATGAAGGGGGACTAAGGTGATCTTTTTCATCGCCCCCCGGGGGGTGGTTCGATGGCTAGCAGTACGGATTCCTTGCCGGGGGAGGTCCCCCGGGGAGGAGATCGGCTCTGCTGTTTTTCCTGCCTGGCGACTGCCAGCTCAACGCACTGTCTGACTGAGAGTGCTGAGGGCTGGTGTTTATACTCGACATTGCGCTTCGCCATGACGCAACGTCGAGTTTGCCGTTCACCGTCGTGCAGAGAGGGGGCCAGCAGATGGAGAGACGGGGCAGGATCCGTCCCTATCCGACTTCCCAGCGATGTGGCTGGGGTCGGGCCAATGGTAGCCTCGATCCCCCTGAGGTCTTCCCATGAGGGCCGCTTCACGCGGCTGCTGATGGGGCGATGGTCTCCTCTTCGCTGTCTCCTCCGGGGGGGGGCGCCTGAGTGGGGGGCGCCAGAGCTGGAGGGCGTCGAAGAGGACCAGGGCTGCTGGGAAGCAGACAGTGCACGGGACTCCGGCCGAGGCGGCCGAGTCGCGGCACGGAGGACTGCTTCTTTACTGTCGAGAACCCCTCGGGGGAGGCCGCGTGGGGTCTCGCGCCCCCCGAGGGCGGGGGGTGAGCGGGGCCGCTGCGGCTCGACAGTAACACCAACCAGCCCCCCCTTGCGAGACGGGTGCGTCGAGAAAGCGGACCTTCTCGGCGTTACTCATCTGCGCAAGGATCGGCCAGAGGAGTTTCTCATGGACCCAAGTGTGGACATCGTCGACCCAGGGCCCGCGTGGTCACTTGGTCGCCCGTAGAGCGAGGTCGGTGGCGTGGCGCGGAGTTCCTGCATAAGCGCTGGGTCGGTCTTACCCTCTGGAGCTCTCTCAACGCCCTGGCTGGCAGGAGCCATAGCGTGGAGAGAGGAGGCAGCTTGGTCCGCCGCAATGTAAGCTCTCGACACCAGAGATGCCGAGACCCCACATGCTTTGGACGGAGTCTAGGTCGAGCCCCCCCCAGGTGGCCGCCGCCTAGGGCACGAGTGCACCGCGCGGCATACTCCACCTGGGGGACATCGACGTATCCTCTAGCTGTCCCAACCTCGAGGGAAGATGTCCGAATACGTGATTGAGGAATAAGACGGCGGATCGTCTCCTGGGGAACGGTCAGACGGGCGAGACGAGGTGCGAAGGTCCGTGAGCCAGTGGCTGGTGGATTATCGCTCACAGTAATCGTCATATCACCCACGCTGCTTGCCATTGCGGACGGCAGGGCCGTAGTCCTGCACGGAACGGGGAGCAAACGAGGTGGTGGCTGAGTCCCGTGGGAACACAGCCACCCGTGACGCAACGTCTGAATCGTCACCGCCCGCAGTGCGGGCAGGACGTATCCACAACGTCTGCCCCAGCGTACTGGAAGCAGGCATCGTGTCTGAGTGTGTTGCACCTATGAGAACAGCAGGACAAGCCACGCTGAAGAAATTTGCTCTTTTAGAAAAGGAAATTTGCTCGAACACCTCCGGAACTGCCGAGACGCCCAGGGGAGAGTCACTGCAGGAAGGGACCGTCCGCTGTACCACGTCAAAGATTCCAGCAGCAAAATGATCACCAAAGATCGTAGAGAAGCTCATCAGATGCGTAGGCTCTGAAGAACAAAAGGTGAATGAATGAACACGCCGGTTTCCCTCTTATACCCGGACATCCGGGGAGGAGTTCGGCATGCAAATTTCATTCGCCAATTTTCATTGGCCTTTTCTAATTACTCAGAAGATGATAGGTTCTCAAGACAAACCCCATTCTGTCGGTTCGACACAACGTCGAGAGACCGACAGAAAGGGAACTATATATAATATACTCAGATACTCACTAATTTAACGACCTTTCATGCATTTAAATGTGACCAAATTTCTGTACAGGTGCGTACAGTACGAATCGTTAGCACTGTACTTTTGACATTATTATATTATGTTGTTACGTGCCCATCGGTCTGCACAGCAGAGCAAAGTTAAACAATCTTTCTACCTTTGAACTGGCCCTCTCCTACCAAGCGCACAGCGCTCTTTGTTTGACAGGTGTTTTGGTCATCAGTCATTATAACTGTGTTCTAGGGCTGTCCTCGATTAAGGATTTACATAGTCGAATTAGAAATCTCATGTCTTGCCTATAGTCGACTGATAGTCGGTGCATGTGGGGAAGAAGTGTACAGTGGGAGAATGATAAACTCTGAAAGTCTGCGCCATCACCGTGCTTGCTATATGCAGTGATTTTGTTTATATTATGGTTATATATATTTTTGTTGTATCATGCAGTGCAAAGTTCAGTCTAAGTAACAAACGTGCATTTACAGACAAAGTGTTAATTCATATTTATATGCCCAGACATTTAGTAAGGGACAAATGTTTGTAAACAATGTACACATTCATTTGCGAGTCATCTGCTGGTGCATGTGGAACGTGCTGCTTCTCTTTACTGGTCTCACATCAAAGAATATGCAGAGAGATGAGATCCTGCGGTGTGTCATAGCCAGACCTCGCTCTCATATGCACCGGGGGGATTGGCACCCAACCCTAAAGATGTCCCATTTCTTTACATCATAAATAATATTTTTAACGGCGCAGTGCGTGCCCGTCTGCTACACCACTGCCCCTATAACCAAAATGGTTCGTACAGATCTAATCATGTTAAAACGTTAACAGGGATAGCTCGACTATTTTGATGATTTCTTGGGGCTCTATGTGGCTGCTGACATGGCTTATTGGTTTAGTCCACCCCTGACTCTTGGAGGCCGCTGGAAGCTCGGGGCCCAAGGCGATTGCCTACCTTTGCCTAATGGGTAAGTCTGCCCCTGTATTTGAGTTTCACTTACCGGCATGTCCTGCTGCAGTTGTCTTCAGTAATATCGTCCTCATCGTCCCCCCACAAATCCACAGCAGAGAATATTAATGCCACAAGGACAGCACAGCAACCCACTAGAGCAAAGATCACAATGCATTTCTGTTGAGACTGCAAGAAAGCAGAAAAATGCAAACATTAAATCCAACCTTATACACAAACAATCAAAAAGTATTTTCAATGAGTAAATTAAAGTGATCCCCAAAAAAAAAAATATTTTTTCCAAAGATATTTTCCAAAAGACAAAAAACCTTTGTTTCTGCAGAATTTTCAATTTTGGGTGAATTATCCCTTGGGAACAATACGTTCCATTAATGTCATTTCACACAATCCGTTTATGTAGTATTTTTGGTAATACTTGTATTTGTTACCAATCAGTTAATGAACGAGCTAACATCTACTAACAATGAACAATACTTCTGTAACAGAACACTCCGAAGGCAGATGGTAAGTAACTTTGCAACACTTCATTGACACAACATAGACTGAATGCAGGTGAGTAATACTTATAATACAATAGGCTGACTGCTAATGGTTAAGGTTCTGTCCCACCTTGTCTTGCTTTTCTTGACCTAGTGGCAGAATCATGACAGAGCCTCATGTTTTGTGTGGGGAGAGACATATTGTTGTCTTGACATAATATGCGCTCTCTCCGGTCTCGTCTATGGCCCCGCCCCTCTCGTTCCCTCGTTTAGCTTTCCATCAGTGTTTCATCCCCGACAGCTGTCCCTTGTTAATTATCCTTTGTTAGTCTCCCTATATTATGCCCTTGTGTCTCTTGTCCTGTGCTTGTTCGTATTGCTTGTGTCACTGCTTGTTCGTCTTGCTAACTGTGGATCTGCCTTGTTCCCTGTATTAGATATTCTTGCCTTGTTCGCCGTCTTGTCGTGTCAGTTATTCGTGGCCATATATGCACCCTTCCTTTTGGATTACCCTTCGTTTTGAACTGTCTCGTGGGATGTGTTTATTTTTCAGTTTTGTATTTTAGTCTTATCGTGTTTAACCGCATTGTGGGTGTTTTTGTTCTGTCCCCTGTGTAATTAAAGTCTTGTCTTAGTACCACCGCTGCCTTGCAATTGGGTTCTTCCCCACCTCATTCGTGACAGAATGAACTAGCCAACACTGAACCAAGCAGGCAGCAATGGACAGTGAGTAGTGCCCGTTGAGATCTCGGCAAGCCCACCTCCTATTCGGGATCCATCAGAGGAACTCCAGTGTGCTGGAGTATGCGCGGGACTTCCTGACAGAGGCGATGGGGATGGAGTTCAATGAGGCAGAGCTTAAGCTCATTTTTAACAGTGACCTCATTGAACCCCTCAGCGCCAGTGAGACCCGGTTGCTGAAGCCTCTGGGCTTTGGCGATATGCTGAGGTTCCTGGTCAACCGGGACGAGTCCAGGACCTCACCTCCAGTCAAGTCTCCGCCTTCATTGCCTGCGATCCCGAAGGGGTGTTCCCTGAGCATGGTCACCCTGGGGGCCTCAGCACCACCCCCCTCAAGTTCCGCCAGCTTCGACCCTCCCACCAGACTCCATGGCAGGCGTGGACGAAGGGATTCGTGGGACTCCCCGTCCGACTCCACTGGCACGGAGCTAATCGGGCTCCTCTTTGCTTCGCCGCAGCCGGCCACACGTCCAGTGGGCCGGTCTAAGAAGAAGAAGCCGAGGAGGGGGTTGCGGAGTCCTGCCCAGCCGCCGACATCCAGTCCTGTCCCGCAGTCAGCAGTCCAGCCAACGTCCAGTCCTGCCCAGTCGCAGACATCCAGTCCTGTCCCGCAGTCGGCAGTCCAGCCAACGTCCAGTCCTGCCCAGTCGCAGACATCCAGTCCTGTCCCGCAGTCGGCAGTCCAGCCGACGTCCAGTCCTGCCAGGCCGCAGATGTCCAGTCCTGTCCAGCAGCTGGTGAGTCAGTCGGAGACCCAGCCAATGATCCAGCTGGCACCCCAGCCGGTGATCCAGCCGGCATTCCAGCCAGCGTACCAACTGGTCCCCAGCCTTGTTCAGCCGGCCTTTCAGCCGGTCCCCAGCCTTGTTCAGCCGTCCTTTCAGCCGGTCCCCATCCTTGTTCAGCCGGCCTTTCAGCCGGTCCCCAGCCTTGTACCGCCGGCCTTACAGCCGGTCTCACAGACCTTGACCGGTCCGGTCTTACGGCCGGCAGTTCCCCCCTGCTCAGTGGGACACTGGACTCCCCATGTATTCCCTGTGTTGTCGCCACCCCTACGCCGCGCTCTCGAGCGCCCTCCTCCGAGGACTAAGACTGATCTCCCCAGTCCTAAACCCTCTGAACTGCCTCCCATGATCTCTAGTGTTCATTCACCCCCCCTCCCATGTTTTTTTTTTGCTATGTCACCCCAATTCCAATGTCATGTATGCCTGGCTGCTCTTGATTTTATTTACTATGTTTTGTTGGTTCCTGTCACTGTCCCAGTCTATCATGTCTTGTCTGTCACCTTGAGGAGCGTCAGGATGCCGATCCTAAAGGGGGGACTTCTATCATGGTTCTTTCCCACCTTGTCTTGCTTTTCTTGACCTAGTGGCAGAATCATGACAGAGCCTCATGTTTTGTGTGGGGAGAGACATATTATTGTTGTCTTTGCATAATATGCGTGCTCTCCGGTCTTGACTATGGCCCCGCCCCTCTCGTTCCCTCGTTTAGCTTTCCATCAGTGTTTCATCCTCAACAGCTGTCCCTTGTTAATTATCCTTTGTTAGTGTCCCTATATTATACCCTTGTGTCTCTTGTCCTGTGCTTGTTTGTCTTGCTAACTGTGGATCTGCCTTGTTCCCAGTATTAGATATTCTTGCCTTGTTTGCCATCTTCTTGTGTCAGTTATTTGTGGCCTTATATGCACTCTTCCTTTTGGATTACCCTTCGTGTTGAACTGTGTGATTACCCAGCCTTGTCCGTTTTTGTTATCTTGTATGCACTCTACGCTGTGTCGCATTTGTTTATCTAGTCTAGTCCTTGTTATATTATCGTAGTCTTATTATTTTTTACCCTTGTTTTATCCCCCTCGTGGGAAGTGTTTATTTTTCAGTTTTGTATTTTAGTCGTGTTTTACCCCATTGTGGGTGTTTTTGTTTTGTTTGCCAGTACTGATCAACATCCCAACCTTCCTGTGACCCATGGTTTGTCTGTAAGTTTGAGCCAGTGAGCAACGGACTTTCAAAATAAAATAATAGCGTGCTTAAAAACCTGCGTTAATGCACGATAAAATAATTGTCTGCATTAATTAATGAATGCGTTAAACCGATAATATCGCGTTAACTTGCCCAGCCCTAATATATACAGTATATATGTCATGGGTCTGCCTCACTTAGTAATGTTTTTCTTGGTCCTGTGGCAGAGTCATGGCAAAGCCTTTGGTTATGTGTGGAGAGAAACATATTATTGTCCTTTTGACAATAATATGCGTTCTCTCCAGTGTCTCGTCATTGGCCCCCCTCTCGTTTCCTGTATTGTTTCCTGGCCGTGTCTGATTACCCTCACCTGCCCTGTGTCGTTATCCTTCGTTTGTCTTCCCTATTTAATGCCCTCATGTTTCTTTGTCCTGTGCTCGTGGATTGCATGTGTATGTACTTGAGTTGGTAGTGTTATCGTGTCATGTGCCCTGCTACCCTACCATGTGGATTACTGGTTTGTGAATACCCTTGTCTTGTCTTGCCTTGTCCTGCCTTGCTTTTCTTTTGATGTTGTGTCACATATAGCTTAGTTTGTTTTGCCCCATCGTGGGAAGTGTTTTGTTTCTGTTTTTATTTTTAGTTATCGAGTCTTGTTGTCCCCATTGTGGGTTTTTGTTTCTTGCTTTGTCAATAAAGTCTTTCGTGTTAACCCCTTCACTGCCGCTGCCTGCATCTGGGTTCTTCAGCCACGCAATCCGTGACATATATATATATATATATACTTCAGAGGGTTCCCCTGAGGGAGTGGCTAGTAGCCAAGAACGCACTGGAAGGGAGTTAACCCGGTGGCTGGTTGACTAAGGGAGTATTGGGCGTACTTGGCCCAGCAGAGGAACTGGTTGCAGGACTCCTGGTGGTCATGGCAGACTGTCCTAAGGAACCTCCCTATTTTCTGGATTTATCTTTCGGTCTGTCCATTCGACTACGGGTGGTATCCTGAGGACAAACTAACAGTCACATCCAGGAGAGTAAAAAATGCATGCCATACCCGTGAAATTAACTGAGGTCCCCAAGTGTAGACAATGTCTTCGGGGATACTGTAGTACCGGAATACATGTTGAAGCATCAATTCTGCAGATTCCATGGTCAGCCTCCTTCTACTGTGCCTCTCTTACCATGGTCTCGATTCTCCTTCTCACAGGAGCTACAATCTTTGAGGGGAGGATATACCCCACAGCTGTAGAAATCAAGTTGGGTGGGTCAAACTGTCTGGAGAGCATCAGGTTTCTGATTCTTAGATCTTGATCAATAGGAAAGAACAAAGTCAAAGTGATTGAAAGAGACCATCGGACCTGGAGAGAATTGAGTCTTTTATGGCACTTTTCCACTGCATAGTATTGCATGGAATGGCATGGTACAGCTCACATGGGCAGCATCATTGGATTTGCAACACACGAATTTGCATTTTAATACGTAATATTGGCATTTTGTTATATGCTTTGTGACAGTAAAATAGAGATAGAGACCCTTAACACAATGTTAAATGCTACATTAGCTTACCCTCGTGCGCCGTTAAGCAATGATCATTGTCTGCTCTTTGCTGTAAGATTTCCCAAACCCAAATGGGTCAAGCTGCCTCCGCTCTTCACGTCATGGCTATCCTGCAAGCCAAGGCGGTGAAGCAGTTTGACGAGGGAAGACACGACCCAGCTGTCATGCAGGAACTGCGTCGGGTTGTAAGATACCCACTCTGGTGGTCCAGGAGAGACACCTATGGCTGAGCTGTTTGGGGACACTGTCGAGCATTTTTTCACAACAGTTCTTGGCGGTAAAGAAGCAGATGGAGACCATTAAGCCTCGCCGTGACTCGGCCGCCTTCAGGTCGTCGAGGTCCCTGACGGTGTTTGCTCCTCAGCAGCCCTGTCCCTCCGCCACGGCTCTGGCGCTCCCTCCTCAGGTGCCCTCCATGGATGGAGAACATCGCGGAGTGGAGCATCTGACGGGGACAGCCCAGGGAGACCCAGGACATCAGGCACAACTCCGCTGTTGAGTCGTACCGGGACGGTCCCAGTCCCATCTCTTGCAGGGCCCTTTTCAGAGCCTGGTGCCCACATTCTCTCAAAAGAGCATTTTTCTTGTTTTTGCAGGTACAACTTTAATTGTTTTGCTTATAGTCAATATGTCTTATGTACAGCTGCTTTGTAACAATGAAAATTGTAAAAAGCGCTATATAAATAAAGTTGAGTTGAGATGAAAAGAGCATCCTTTCTCCCTGGGTGTTTATTCCAGCAAAGTGCAGTCTCAACTTGACGTTACGTCATGCCGATCTTACTCGATGTTGCGTTTCAGTGCAAGCACGTGCTGCTCCGTTCGGACAGCACGGCTGCCGTGGCGTACATCAACTGCCAGGGTGGCATTCACTCACAGCAGATGTCGCAACTTGCCCGACGCCTCCTCCTCTGGAGTGGTGAAATCCCTGCAGGCCACTCATATCCCGGGCAACCTCAACCAGACAGCCGATGCGCTCTCTCGGCAGCTCACGCTCCATGGAAAGTGGCGACTCCACCAACCGCTCTGTCCAGCTCATTTGGTCATTTTGTCCAGCTCATCAGGTGGACCTGTTCGCCTCCCTGTACACCTCCCATTGCCCGCTTTGGTACTCCCTGATCGAGGCCCCCCTCGGCATGGACGCCTTAGCGCAAAGCTGGCTGTGGGACAAGCGGAAGTACGCCTTCTCCCCAGTTGTGCCCTATTGGCCCAACCAGACTTGGTTCTCAGAGCTGACGCTTCTGATGACAACTCCCCCCTGGCCGATTCCGCTGATGAAGGACCTTCTTTCTCAGGGGAAGGGTGCGGTCTGGAACCCGAGACCAGACCTCTGGAACCTCCACGTCTGGCTCCTGGACGGGACGAGGAGATCCTGAGTGACCTGCCTCCCGCAGTCGTGAGCCTGATCACTCAGGCCAGAGCTCCAGCCACTAGGCGACTGTATGCCTACAAATGGCGCCTCTTCTTGTCCTGGTGTTCTTATAGCGGGGAAGATCCACAGATTTGTGCGATCAGTGTCATGCTGTCCTTCCTCCAGGAAAGGGTAGAAGCAACCTCTCCCCCTCTATGCTCAAGGTGTATGTCACCGCCATTGTCACACATAGCACGCTTGTGGCCGTTAAGTCTCTCGGACAGCACGACCTGGTCATTAGATTACTGAGGGGTGTGAGGAGGATGAATCCTCCCCGTCCGCGCTCCGTACCCTCTTGGGACCCTAACGTGGTTCTCGTGGGCATGGGAAGGGCCCCATTTGAGCCCCTAGGGGAAGCCGCTCTACTTCATCTCACGATGAAGACGGCTCTCCTAGTGGCGCTCACCTCCATCAAGAGAGTAGGGGATCTGCATTCACTCTCTGTGTCCAACGAGTGCCTAGAGTTTGGGCCAGGCGACTCCAACGTGGTTCTGAGACCCTGGCCTGGCTACGTGCCTAAAGTTCCCAGCACTCCCTTCAGGGACCAGGTGGTGAACTGGCAGGTGCTCCCGCCAGGGAGAAAGACCCAACCCCTGTCGTGTTGTGTCCAGTACACGCCTTGCGCCTCTTCAGAAGCTCTGAGAAGCTCTTTGTCTGTTTTGGAGGACAGCAGAAGGGGAGAGCTGTCTCCAAACAGAGATTGGCGCAATGGATCTTGGACGCAATCACTCTGGCATACCGATCCCAAGATCTCTCACTCCACCCGGGGTGTAGCCTCCTCATGGGCACTGGCTCAGGGCGCCTCTCTGACAAGCATCTGCTATGCCCAACACCTTTGTGAGTTTCTACAATCTTCGTGTAGAGCCGGTGTCTACCCGTGTCTTGGAGTAAGATCGGCGACTGACTGGGTGCACACCTGCGAAGCGCCTTCTCCCCTTCATCAGGTGAGTCAGTGTGCTTTGCCAGCTTCCCTACTTCCCCCACTGGGAGAAGTACAAATATCCCACCCATCACTAAGCACCTCTCTAGTTTACAAGCCGGGCAGAGCGGCCCGTATTCCAAGCCCAGTACAGGTAGAGTTTTCCTCATGAGGTGAACCCCTATACCTGAGCTAGTGTTCCACACAAAGTGACGTTTCCTCAGTCTTGGTTCCCCTGCTGGTGAACCTGTGACCTCCCCTTGGTGGACTCCACCGCTTCTGTGCACCCCTGGTCGGGGCCCCGCTTAAACTCCCATGAGATCTCCCCACTGGTGAGACTGTGTAGGTATTCCACGTATTATCTCCCTACGGCAGGTGTGGTCTCCATAGCGTTCCCCCCTCAAGGGAGTGGGTGGTGCTTCCCAGTGTTCCTTACGGTGCCGGGCGGCTATCTCGTTTCTAGAGTAGGAAGGCCACCGCCTGCACGGCCGTTGGTAAGAGCCTCTCGTCGTTGACTCACTCAAACTGATGCCTTACTACACCACTGGAAGGTTATGATTCGCAGTAACGCTCACTTGTGACTTACCCAAGCCAGTCAGTGTCGCTCCACTGGAAGTCGTGATGCGGCTCAGCGCTATATAAGGACCCCATTCTGTCTCAGTCCTTCATGCCACAATGCTTGGCCATCCGCTGCAGCGACTGAGAAAGCCTTTCAGGTTCCTCAGCCCAAAAGGTGAATGAATGGGCAGGCCATCTTCCTTTTATACCCGTATGTATGGGGCGGAGACTGGCATGCCATGCCATTCGCCACGTTCATTGGCCTTTTAAAAGTACAAACAGAGATGATAGTTTCTCAAGTTCAACCCCCATTCTGTCTCGACACATCTCGTTCCCTCCACCAGGGAATGGCGGTAACATACATAACAGAGACGGTTATAAGCATTATTCCAAATATACTTCTCTGTGTTCATCAGAACACACTTTAATGCCGAAGTATCTGTGGCATCTCCTGCTTCCAATGAAGGAGAAAATTTAGTAAGCTCTTCTATATTTCATAATTGATGAAAATGACAAATGATCTATACTGTCATATGGATTTTTGTAAATAATAATCTCACATGCCACCTCACACAAACAGAACACCATTTGCTTAAAAAAAATTTGGTACTGGAGAAGGAGACCAACTGTCTCGAAGCAGGTTATTGATTGTAAGCTGGAACCTTATGATCAATAAATCAATGAAAGCTGCATTAGACATGAGAGGTAGTGCTCTTCACTGGGGATCACACAGAATCGCAGTATTTATATTCACTTCTGTCCTCCGCCACTGCTCTCTAGCAGCTGATGTTGCTTAGACCAGCAAATGTACATCTTCAAATCAGATCCACCTCAAACCTACAAATATATTCCAGTGTTTTGTTCCATCAATACCCTCCTTTACATACATAGGCCTATAGTAGTTTTATTATCTGAAAGCGGTGAAGCACATGAACATGTTTGTACTGTATACAGGTGTCTTAGCAGCTTATTGTAGCTAAGGTAATGGACCTGCTGAATCAATAAAACCAAGCAGCATTTTCCCATTTGAATTGGATTTTCTTTTTATTTATGACAATAAAATAAATCTATCGATGAAAAAAACATTTACAGCTGTAAAACATTTATGTGATATGTTTTTTTTCCAACACCATTGCAGCATATAAGGCTATATTCATTGCGAGAACTAATCAACTATACACAAGTCGATCCATACACAAGTCGGGGGGACAATCAAACTAACCTGCATGTGTTTGGGCTGTGGGAGGAAACCGGAACACCTGGAGTAAGAGCCGGGGCTCAAACCAGGGACCTTCTTGCTGTGAGGCAACAGCACTAACCACCGAGCCATTGTTCCCCCCCATCCTCCTCTGTATGATATGGTTAAATAAATGATACTCTCATCCATTATAAATAGTACAAAACAGCATTATATAGTAAAATAGGACTTAAATACGCAGCGTTTTTCTTAGTATTTCATATTAAACTAATTGTATTCTGATCATGTGCATATGATCTACCTTAAATTATGTCACAATAGGGATGTCTCGACAATTATTAAACAAAAAACAAGCACAATGAATGCTTGACAAGTGTAAGTTTTCACAATTCCTTATGACATTGAATAATTTTTCAAGTCAGTCCATCAGTAAATGGAGCCAAAACATTCCATTACTCCTTGTTAATCATAAATTATTGAAATTGGTTGAGAAATGTAAACCTTATTGTGTTTTTTTAAAGCTTCCCTCCGCGTTCACTTGTGTGTGTTTATGGGAATTTTGCCATGACTGATATGGTGGCGCCGTTGACACGATCCAGCAACCAGTGCACAGTCAAGGTATTTATTATGTCTATGGGTTAAACAGACCTAACAGTTCTTGGCTAGAAAAGCTGCAAAGCAGACAAGAGTTTATGCTGAAGTAAAATATGTTCTTTGCAGTAAAGCCATGAAAAAAACATGCATACGCATTCTTTTACTAGTGTGAGTGACACCTAATAATGCAGGCAGAATAATTTTGAACTCTGTTTTCTCTTTTATACATACGTTTGATTAAATATTTCACTCTTATTAATGGAGCTAAGCACTCAAGTGACGTCTAAAGTTAAACAAAAAGTATAGATATTTTTCTAGAGCATGTGCTGCTTTGAAACATTTTCCTTTGGCATGTTGGGCGTTTTAATGTTTAAATGGACTTCACGGATCATGTTGCCAGTACCACTCGGTCCTGCAGATTCACAATATCAGGAAAATTAGACCTTTCCTATCCGAGCATGCTACGCAAGTCCTAGTCCGGGCTCTTGTTCTGTCCAGACTGGACTATTGTAATGCGCTACTGGCTGGACTTCCAGCTTGCAAAACCAAACCTCTACAGATGATCCAGAATGCAATGGCAAGAGTGGTCTTCAATGAACCGAAGAGAGCACACGTCACTCCTCTCTTCATTAAGTTACATTGGCTCCCTATAGTGGCTTGCAGCAAATTCAAGACTCTGCTCCTGGCCTACAAGACCACGACTAGTTCGGCGCCCTCTTACCTTCACTCGCTAATGCAGACTTATGTACCTGCCAGATCCCTGCGCTCTGCAAATGAACGATGTCTTGTCGTGCCATCCCAAAAAGGTAAAAGATCTCTCTCACGAACCTTCTCGGGATCGGTTCCACATTTATGGAATGATCTTCCCGCTGCTACAAGATCAGCAGATTCTGTAGCCATCTTTAAGAACCGTCTGAAAACACATCTCTTCCGTCAACACCTGACTGATCAGCTCTGACTTCTATCCCTTTTCTACTCTTTCTATCCTTAAAAAAAAACACTTAGCTTGTGGTAGGCTATATGAGACCAGTTTTATTGCACTTATGCTTTTAGTTGTCCTTATGTTGTTCCAATTGCTCCCATTGTTTACCTTATTTGTAAGTCGCTTTGGATAAAAGCGTAAATGACTAAATGTAAATGACTGTGAGGTCCTCTTAAACTAAATTGCAGAACTTGTGTTCTAAAACATATCTAGCGAGAGCAATGTTCAACGGTGCGCACTTTGATATTATTGTGGACACTACGTACCATACACGTCTTGTAGCGTCACGTGAATGGAAATATGCACATGGAAATGATATGCAGATGACATTATGCATAGTTAAACTAGGCGTCGTGAGCTCCATATATGGTTATATCGGGGAGGAAATGGGGTGGAGATACACATACACACACTCTTCCCCTGTCAGGGATTTATAAAGGGAATAGACTGATTTCACTCCACTGCCATGCTGAAATCGAATACGAGGCAGAGGTGGGAAGAATACCGGAAGGACAGATAAACTGCAGTGGTTTGGATTACCATTACCATTTGTAACATGAATTAATAAATGATGAGTTTTAAAACAACTGTGTGCGCGCGAATGAAACCCGCTTATGGCAGTTTAAACAAGTTTGATCAAGTAAAAAAACTTGTGTGACATGCATCCTATGCTTATATTGTCACATTTAAGATCATAAATCACACACATACTTAAAACACGTATAATTTATAGTATAATGCAATGTAAGTCGCTTTAGATAAAAAACGCACGCACTTCCTTTTGTGCGTGCGCACACTCTAAGGATGAAATCTATGCAACGTTTTATAAATGACACCACTGAATGCAATATAGCAATAAGGATTCTGCAGGAAATATCCCACCCTAGCAGGGTTTTAGGTCACTTATGTTTATGCTTGTTGAGTTGCATGGAGTGTTGGGATGGTGTCGTCAGCTTTCACCTCTCTGATGTCCCTCATTTAACAGAGAAAGCAGATTCAAAGACATTGGTGTTGTCTAGTGCTTAAAGTACACAGACGGTCACTTGATTGTGGCTGGTTAACCTCGGCACTCAACCTTTACTTACTGCAGGCTCATTTCAACCTGTGCGGATAGACGCTGACGTTCCCATCACTCCACGTGTTTCTCACTGGCTGCTTGCTTTTGATTTAGACACACTAAGATTTAGGGATTGATCAAGCAAACATAACAAACGGGGTGAATAGGCTGCCTACAGCAGCACCAGAGGAGCTCTGAGAGTGTTTCTGGCGAAAAAGTTCAAGCTCTAAATGTGTGACTGAAACAATCATAAACACAATCACACATCCGTTCCAATGTAAAAAGGAATAAATACAAGAACCTTTAAGCAGCCAAACCTCCAGTAACTTGTCGTTGTTAATCGGTTAAATACACCTGCAAATATTCAGTCCCCGATTGAGTGAAGTGGAAAGATTTCAGATGAGACGAAACATCTCAACGTGACTGACAGTGTTGTGTATTGCATCCACAGGAAGGATTCTGTAATCTTACAGCATCACATACTTGACTGCAAGAAGACATTTTCACACACCGATTAAAGAGACTGTTTAGGTTTATTGTGTTGTCTACGCGGTGAAGAAACATCTGTTAAACACACAGCAGCAGTACACAATCACAAAGAAGCAACGTACTCCATCATTTCATCAGATCCATATTACAGCAAGAGACTGAAACTGAACACCACACCTGAACGTTTCTCCCTTCATTTAGAACATTAAGTAGCACAGCCAAAATATCAAAGCATTTCAAATGAGCTTTTCAGCAGCGCACACTTTATCTCCTGGTGTCTATTTGTTGGTTGAGTAATGTACTGTAAATACTCACCTTCATGATGGGTTGTGAATATTCTCCACAGCAGTGTGTCTGCAGTTATGTTGGAATAAAGAGCTGCTTCGCTCACTGATCGTTCACTCCACCCCATTACTCCATCCCTTCCAGGATACAGCCTCTTGACCCAATCCAACCAATCAGAAACATGCTGGACCTTGAGCCATCCTTCAAGCCCTCATCCATGACAAGAATTTGAGATCAGACCCACAGAGATGCAAAGATCACATCAGCTACAAACACACACACAATTTTCTACTGCACACACACGCACACACTTCTGAAATGATACAAGGATAGTCCATAGATGTACAGTAATGATTTTCATAGTGTGCGCTGTATATTATTTTCCCTAACCCTGAACCTAACTGCCACAGAAAACATTTTTCATTTTTTATTTACAAAAGGGCATTGCACACAACTGTGTCTTTTTAAACCCTTTTATACACACAAACACGCTGACTATTCATAATCAAAAGAGCACATGACTTACTGATATAACCACACTGAAAATAAACATAACTAGTGCAAAATCACCACATTTTAATACTTATGTCAATATCAGCTATTGAAATATTATTGTAAAATGTGAATGGTTGTAAAGATAATTTTCTTTTGTTTGACTACATTTGCAAATCATTTCTCAAAGCTTGAAAGCTGGCAGTAAAGGTTTTTTAATTGCTTATGCACTAAAAGTCATATTTGAGGCCCACTGAAACTTTACTCACATCACTAATGTTCTGAACAATCCTGCAAAGCTGCAAGCAATCTGCTTTACACTTGGTTAGAGATTGTTAAATAACAAATTTCTAACATCACTTGTGTTTCATTAGGGAAAATACTCACATTAAAAATACTCGTTTACAGACACAAAGACCACCCTTCTTAAAAACAAGTATACTTGAAGTTCATTTTTGAAGTAAACTTTATGTAGTAAGTATACTAATATCAATGGACTAGTAGTATACTTGAGAGTGTACTATTTGAATACCCCTTGGGATTATATTGGCCCACTTTTTAGTTTATAAAAGTTTACCTTTAAGTGTAACAGTAGTAAACTTTTGACTACAAAACTAATTTACAATGAAGTTTTCATTTGTACTACAACTATACCCCAAGTAAACTTGTTGGTATACTGATAGTTTACTAGTTCAAAACTTTAAGCACATGTTTAGTCTATGAAAATACACTTTGATATTTACTCCTAGTAAACCATTAGTCAAGTAGTTTTTATACTGTAAGTATGCTTATAGGTTTTCTTTGGGTGTACTGGTAGTTTATTAGTTCAAGTAATGAACTAGTTGTAATTTATAAAAGTGCACCTTAACATTTACTCTCAGTGAACTACTAATTTATTTTAAGTATGCTTGTAAGCTTTCTTTAAGTGAACTTGCAGATATACTGATAGTTAACTAGCTCAATACTTGTACATTTATAAGTACACTTCAAGGTGTATTCTTAGGCTGTGTCCAAATACCCCCACTTGCGGTCTTTCCACTTGACCACTTCCATGATGTGGGCCTGAAGATCCCAAGTGAGCATGTAGTATTTCTAACCCGTTGGGACACACTTAGCAAGTGCAAATGTGTAACATTAATTAATGTGGTGTTTCTAATTATGTGATTATAAGCAGTTTTACTACGAAATTATATTATGATATCAGTCAGTCGAGTCAGATTCATTTTTGTAGTGCTTTATTTGTATTGTATCAAAGCAGCTGTACCCAAAAAAAAGAAAATACAAAAGAAAAACACATGTTAGCCAAACATAGAATAAATAGATATAACTTTAAAATGTAGTTGTATAACTTACACCAGAATGCTTTCTGTAACATCTCGCGAGACCCAAGCAAAAAGTCTCATGATATATCCAGAACGTGAAGCATGATGGGATACACTTAACCCTGAATACTGCTCGGAAGCGGAAGATCTCTGGTCCGCCCGGAAGTTGTATTCAAGATAGTGTGGGTTTAGTGTGCTTTGGGCACTGCACTTTGGCGTATTTAAGACATTGGACAGACTTGCGCTCTTACTTCCTGTCGTGTGCACGCGCTCTCAAGTGGTCAAGACCGCAAGTGGGGGTATTTAGACGCAGCCTTTGTAAACTACTAGTTGAAGTACGCTTGTATTTTTATGAACATACGAATTAGATATTATTTTTGCACTTGAAATACTTGTAATACTTGTAATATACCTCTAACTGTACATGTGCAGGTGACTCAAAATCATTAATTACATTAACATATTAGTGTTCACCTCACTAGGAAAATATTAGGAAACACATGTCAGATTTTGAAGTAAGCTAAACCAACACAATAAGTAAATTTAATACTCTTAAAATTTAATTTCTATAGCACGATTTAAATCTTTCACTGCTTTACAAATACATATTAATATAATAAGTAGTGACAGAAGTATAAAACAGGAAATTATGCAATAGACATAATAAGTAGGAAACTTTTCTATTAGGTGAATACTAAAATACCAAAAAGAGAGTCAAAACATTCATTTGTGGTCCCATGTAATAACTGTTCAAAATATTTGTTACAGTCACATATATTTTTAACATATAACACAGTGTATAACATATATGTGGAAGGTTTTCAAGGTCATCCATTAATTGTCTTCGGAAAAAATCACTTTTGGAAATGCAGTCCAAATGCAGTTCGTGTTGAGAAACTTGACTGTCTCTCTCTGATAGGTGATTGGATTTGTCACAATCACAGTGTAAGAAAGAACAAAATATTACTCTCAACTTTATTTATATAGCGCTTTTACAATTTTCATTGTTACAAAGCAGCTGTACATGAGACACATTGACTACAAGCAAAACAATCAAAGTTGTACCTGCAAAAACAAGAAAAGGTTGAAAACACAGAAGACAGACACACCCACACACAAAACACTCCACACACACAACACGCACACACACACACACACACACACACACACACGTACGTACACAGACAAGTACGCACACACACACACGCTCAGTGAGAGCACACATTTAGGATAAAGGAGAGAGAAGCACAGGTCAAATATAACAGATAATAAATTCCTATATGCAATATTAATTAAGTAAAACTTTAAGATTCTAAAGCAGCCCCCCCGGTCAGGCAGATAGTGCAAAAACAGTATGCAAACGGTGGCGAGGAACCCAAAACTCTAATCGAGAAAAAAAACCTCAGGAGAACCCAGGCCCAACCAGGGGATTCCAGTTCCCCTCTGGCAAAAGCTGCTGCCTCTGCACAAGCTCCAGAGAACTTGCACAACAAGGCTAAATAAAATAAATAAACTTAATAATAAAATAAATTATAGTTTAAGATTATCATTAATAATCTAATAGCATTTGAAATTTTGTGGTGAAGACATGTCAAGAGACCGCGTCCTTCTTTATCCAGCTCTATCATCTCAGCTCTTGTCAGGTCCCCACTTCCCATTCTCCGCTCTACCATCAGGTCAGGCCATGAACTGCATCCTGCTCGCTGTGGTAACCTTGGAACAATGAGACAAGACTGGCTGAGAGTAGAGTACTGTTCTGTACTCTTTGATGCAACAAGTACATCAGTTGTGTTTTTGGTTCCGGTTGATCTAACTAATGCAGCCTAAACCCTCTGAAGATTTATATTATGGAAGAGTAGTGTATGCAAGATTAAAAAGATGCGTCTTTAGTCTAGATTTAAACTGACAGAGTGTGTCTGCCTCCCGGACAGTGCAGGGAAGACTATTCCAAAGTTTAGGCGCTAGATAGGAAAAGGATCTACCACCTGCACTTGATTTTGAAATTCTAGGTATTACCAACTGACAGGACGCCTGAGAGCGTAATGCACGTGAAGGACTGTAATACAAAAGGAGTTCATTCAAGTACTGAGGAGCTAAACCATGTAAGGCTTTATAGGTAATAAGCAAGATTTTAAAGTTAACGCGATGCTTTATAGGTAACCAGTGCAAGGTTGACAGAACCGGGCTAATATGTTCATACTTTTTTGTACGTGTAAGAACTCGAGCTGCCGCGTTTTGGACCAATTGGAGTTTTTGTAATAAGCCTGCAGGGCAACCACCTAACAGTGCATTACAGTAATCTAGTCTTGATGTCATGAATGCATGAATTAACTTCTCTGCATCTGAGATTGACAGCATATGACGTAGTTTAGATATATTCTTAAAATGGAAAAACGCAATTTTACAGGTGTTGGCGACGTGGCTCTCAAATGACAGATTACTATCGAATAGAACGCCAAGATTCTTTGCTGACGACGAGGGTTTTATGGAACATCCGTCAATAGTTAAACAGTATTCTTGGTTGTTACTTATAGCAGTTTTCGGTCCAATAAGTAACACTTCCGTTTTGTCCGAGTTCAGTAATAAAAAGTTGTTACTCATCCAGTTTTTTATATCGACTATGCATTCCATTATTCGATGGAACTGCTGTGTTTCATGAGGCTTCGAGGAAATATAAAGTTGAGTATCATCAGCATAACAGTGAAAGCTAACTCCGTGTCGCTTTATTATATCTCCTAGAGGTAGCATGTATAATGCGAAGAGCAGAGGCCCTAAGACTGAGCCCTGTGGTACACCGTACTGGACTTGCGATTTGCGTGACACCTCATTGTTTATTGCTACAAATTGAAAACGGTCGGATAAATAAGATTTAAACCATTTCAAAGCTATTCCCTTAATGCCGACATAATTTTCGAGTCTATGTAGGAGTGTGCTGTGGTCAATGGTATCGAATGCAGCACTAAGGTCTAGCAGCACCAATAACGAGATACAACCTCGGTCAGACGCCAATAGCAGATCATTTGTAACTCTGATCAAAGCAGTCTCTGTACTGTGACATGCTCTAAATCCAGACTGGAATTCTTCATTGATGTCATTCCTTTGGAGGAAGGAGCATAATTGAGTTGAAACTACTTTTTCCAGAACTTTAGATATGAAAGGTAGATTCGATATAGGCCTGTAGTTCCTTAGTTCTCTAGGGTCGAGTTGGGGTTTTTTGACAAGGGGCCTTATAACAGCCACCTTATATGCTTTAGGCACATGTCCTAATGTCAGAGATGAGTTAATAATACCAAGAAGAGGATCTATAATTTCTGGGAGCATCTCTTTCAGTAGATTTGTAGGTATAGGGTCTAGTATGCATGTTGTTGATTTAGATGATCTAATAATTTTAGACAGCTCATCTTGATCTACGGTATAAAATAATTGCATTTTCTCCTTAAGGGCGCTGTAGTTAGTTTGTTCAGCGGGTTTCACTTCTGATTGCATTGTTATAATTTTTTCTCTAATATCTTGGATTTTATATGTGAAGTAGTTCATAAATTCATCACTGCTATGCTGATATACAGGATCAGAAGTCACTGACGATTTATTTTTTGTTAATTTAGCCACCGTGTTAAATAAAAACCTAGGTTTGTGCTGGTTTTCTTCTATTAGTGATGAAAAGTAGGCGGATCTACTTTTACAGATATTACAATCATACTTACATTACAAATATCATTTAAATAGTCAGAAGCTTCTTTTTGGACAAATACACAAGCACCACTCTTCTGAACAACAGTAACAACTTAAAAAACCCAAACTTAAAAAAAATGCCAAAGTTCTCCTAAATCTCAAAGATAAATCAACAAAAAACATGAACAAGTCTTTCCTTTTACTAAAAAACACTTAAAATGACAATTAATCTTGAAAATTAATCTCCAAATGTAGTCAGATACAAAGCATGCTGGGAACTACAGATCAACTGCCAAAGTAGTTCCCTGTCTGTCGGTCTCTCGACGTTGTGTCGAACAGACAGAATGCGGTTTGTCTTGAGAACCTATCATCTTCTGAGTATTTAGAAAAGGCCAATGAAAATTGGCGAATTAAATTTGCATGCCGGACTCCTCCCCGGATGTCCGGGTATAAGAGGGAAGCCGGCGTGCTCATTCATTCACCTTTTGTTCTTCAGAGCCTACGCATCTGATGAGCTTCTCTATGATCTTTGGTGATAATTTTTCTGCTGGAATCTACGACGCGGACAGTCCCTTCCTGCTCTCCCCTGGGCGTCTCGGCAGTTCCGGAGGAGTTCGAGCAAATTTCCTTTCTAAAAGAGCAAATTTCTCCAGCGTGGCATGTCCCGCTGTTCTCATAGGTGCAACACACTCATCGAGGAGGGGGACGTACACGATGCCTGCTTCCATTACGCTGGTGATGATTCAGACGCTGCGTCACGGGTGGCTGTGTTCCCACGGGACTCAGCCACCACCTCGTTTGCTCCCCGTTCCGTGGCGGCAGGACTACGAACCCTGCCGTCCGCTACGGCAAGCAGCGAGGGTGATATGAGGATTACTGTGAGCGATAATCCGCCAGCCACTGGCTCATGGACCGTTCGCACCTCGTCTCGCTCGTCTGACCATTCCCCAGGAGACGGTCCACCGTCTTATTCCTCAATCACGTATTCGGACACGATGCGTGATGATGAGATGTCCCTTGCAGCATCAGGGGGTGACGTACTGCCATCCCCTCGAAAGGAGCCCAGGAAGAAGCAGACGTCTAAATGTCAGCCATGCTTTCCCGGGCCATCGTGAGCGTTGAGTTGCAGTGCCTGTACTGCCTCTCCCAGCACTTGCGGCTGGTTACATGGTGCCTCGGGTTTGAGCGCGGCTCCAAGCCGCGCACACCCCAAGTGCCGTTTTTACCGGAAGTGCATGAGGAACTTAGTAAGACCTGGAACGCCCCCTTTCCGGTACGTTCACGTCAAACAAGTTCTGTCACCCTCTCTTCCCTCGAGGGTGAGGCAGCTAGAGGACACGTTGATGTCCCCCAGGTGGAGTGTGCCGCCGCGATGCACTCGTGCCCGCAGGCGGCAGCAACCTGGGGGGCTCGACCTAGACTCCCGTCCAAAGCATGGAGGGTCTCGGCATCTCCGGTGAGGAGAGCTTACATTGCTGCGGGCCAAGCTGCCTCCTCTCTCCACGCTATGGCTCCTGCCAGGCCAAGGTGTTGAGAGAGCTCCACGAGGGTAAGACCGACCTAGTGCTTATGCAGGAACTCGCTTATGCAGGTGGCATTCGCTCACGGGAGCTAACACGACTCGCCCGACGCCTCCTCCTGTGGACCTCGCTCTATGGGCAACCAAGTTGACCGCGCGGGCCCTGGGTCGGGCGATTTCCACACTTGTGGTCGATGAGAGACACCTCTGGCCGAACCTTGCACAGATGAGTAACGCTGAGAAGGTCCGCTTTCTTGACGCACCCATCTCGCAAGGTTCTCGCAAGGAGCCGCAGTTCTCGACAGTAAAGAAGCAGACAGAGGATATCAAGCATATCCTTCCTCGCCGCGACTCGGCCGTCGAGTCCCGTGCACCGTCTGCTTCCCAGCAGCCCTGGTCCTCTTCAAGGCCTTCCAGCTCTGGCTCCCCCCACTCAGGTGCCCCCCCCCGGAAGGGACATCGAAGAGGAGACCAGAAGACCCCAGGGAGATCGAGAATACCATCGGGCCCGACCCCAGCCATTCCATCTCTGGGTGGTCGATCCGGGACGGTTCCTGCCCCGTCCCAACAGCCCACTCTCTTAAGAGTTTCCTCTCTCTCTGGGTGTTTATCACAGCCGCTCTCACCCTCTACACGACGGTGTTCGGCAACTCGACGTTGCATCACGGCGAGACCCAATGTCGAGGATAATCAGTAGCCCTCACCACTCTCAATCGACAGTGCGTTGTGCTACATCATCGCCATGCAGGTAAGCAGCAGAGCCAATCTCCTCCCCGGGGGCCTCGCCATGGCAAGGGATCTGCACTGCTTGCCATCGAACCACCCCCTGGGAGGTCAATGAAGCAGATCATACCCCTAGCCCCTGTCTCGGTCCCTGGGAGCCTGACTAGAGCCCCCAAATCGTCACGGTGGCTATGGGATACGATCCGTCTCGGCTACACGATACAACTTACCAGACGCCCGCTCAAGTTCAGGACATCCTCTCAACCTCAGTCAGAGGTTAGGATGCTCCTGTGCTTTGGGACAGGGTCACCACCCCTCTGGCAAGCGATCGTACTCGTCGCTCTAGCCGGGATGTTCAACGGGTTTTGCAGCCCGTACTTCATCGTCCCCAAAAGGGGGGTTGCTAGATCTGCGTACCCTGAACAGGCACCTACTCAAGCTGCCGTTCAGGATGCTTACGCAAAAGCGCATCCTGGCCTCTACCAGATGTCAAGATTGGTTCATGGCAATCAACCTGAAGGACGCTTACTTTCATGTCTCGCTTTCGAGGGCGGGCATATCAGAACAGAGTCCTCCCTTTCGGTCTGTCCCTGTCCCTACGAGTCTTCACGAAGATCGGGGAAGCCGCCCTCACTCCCCTCGGGGAGAGAGGTGTGCGGATACTAACTATCTCAACAACTGGCTCATCTGGGCACACTCGCGAGATCTGTTGTGTACACACAGGGTCCCCCTAGGGCAAGTCTCAAGGCACGTCGTGGGATGATGGATGCCTCCCTGCAGGGTTGGGGTGTCGTGTGCAATGGGCACGTTGGCTGTGCTACTTGCACTGAAGAGGCTGCAGCCTCTCGTGCAGGGCAAGCATGTGTTGGTCCGGTCGGACAGCACAACTGCCATGGCGTATATCAATTGACAGGGTGGCATTCGCTCACGGGAGCTAACACGACTCGCCCGACGCCTCCTCCTGTGGAGTCAGCAGGTGATCAGCTCCCTGCAAGCCATACATATCCCAGGCGACCTGAACCAGACAGCCGACACGCTCTCTTGTCAGTCGACGCCTCGTGGAGAGTGGCGACTCCATCCCCGCACAGTCCGGCTCATATGGGAGCAGTTCTGCCAGGCACAGGGGGACCTGTTGCCTCCCCGGACTCCTCCCATTGCCCGCTTTTGTACTCCCTGACCGAGGGACCCCTCAGCACGGAAGTACGCCTTCCCCCCAGTGAGCCTCATTGCACAGGTCTTGTACAACGCCAGGGAAGAGGAGCATCAAGTGGTACTAGTTGCGCCCTATTGGCCCAACCGGACTTGGTTCTCGGAGCTAAGGCTCTTGACAACAACTCCCCCCTGGCCGATAACCCTGCCGAAGGACGGGACGAGGGGATCCTGAGTGGCCCACCCCCTGCGGTGGTTGGGACATCACTCAGGCTGGGGCCTCGGCGGCTAGGCGGCTATACGTCCATAAGTGGCGCCTCTTCTCGTCCTGGAGCTCTTCTCGAAGAGAAGACCCGCGGGGTTGCTCGATCGGGAACGTGCTGTCCCTTCTTCAAGAGAGACTGGAGAGTAACCTCTCCCCCCTCCTCACTGGGAGTGTATGTTGCCGCTACGGCCGCTCATCACGACCCAGTTGCTGGGAAGCCTCTGGGACAGCACGACCTGGTCATTAGGTTCCTAAGGGGCGCAAGAAGGTGACCGCCTCATCCGCGCTCCGTATCCTCTTGCGACCTAGGTGGCGGGCCTAAAGATCCCCCCCACCTTCGAGCCCCTCAGAGCTGCCGTTCTTTCTCACCTCACGATAAAGACGGCTCTCCTGATGGTGCTCACCTCCAAGAGGGTAGGGGACCTACAAGCACCCTCCGTGTCCACAGATTGCCGAGAACTCGGGCCCGGTGATTCTCATGTTATCCTGAAACCTCGGCCGGCTACGTGCCCAAAGGTCCCACCACTCCCTCTAGAGACCAGGTGGAGAACCTGCAGGTGCAGGAAGACCCAACCCCATCTGTGTTGTGTCCAGTACGCGCACTGCGCCTCTACTTGGACCGCACGCAGAGCTTCAGAAGCTCTGAGCAGCTCTTTGTCTGTTTTGGAGGTCAGCAGAAGGGGAGGACTGTCTCCAAACAGAGGCTGGCCGATCTCAAGATCGCCCCTGCCTGTTGGGAGTGAGGNGACGGCTCTCCTGATGGTGCTCACCTCCAAGAGGGTAGGGGACCTACAAGCACCCTCCGTGTCCACAGATTGCCGAGAACTCGGGCCCGGTGATTCTCATGTTATCCTGAAACCTCGGCCGGCTACGTGCCCAAAGGTCCCACCACTCCCACTAGAGACCAGGTGGAGAACCTGCAGGCGCAGGAAGACCCAACCCCATCTGTGTTGTGTCCAGTACGCGCACTGCGCCTCTACTTGGACCGCACGCAGAGCTTCAGAAGCTCTGAGCAGCTCTTTGTCTGTTTTGGAGGTCAGCAGAAGGGGAGGACTGTCTCCAAACAGAGGCTGGCCGATCTCAAGATCGCCCCTGCCTGTTGGGAGTGAGGGCTTCTCGCTGTTAGAGAATCAAGGCCTCCGCCCGTGACGGCCGGTGGCAGGGGCTTCCCACCTTTTCCTAAAAAGCTCTGGGACCCGCTACCTCTCCACTGGATGGTTACAATTTCGCGCTAGCAATCACGTCTGACTCGCCCAGGCCAGTCAGCGTCGCTCCGCTAGAGATTGTGACGCGGCACAGCACTGTGGCATTTTCCATAGGAATATGTATATAGGTCTTGGTTACGGATGTAACCTTGGTTCCCTGATGGAGGGAATGAAACGTTGTGTCCTTCTTTCCACAACCCTGGCCGTCTGCCGCAGCGGTCGAGGGATGCTCAGGCTCCTCAGACCAAAAGGTGAATGAATGCAGCACGCCGTCTTCCTTTTATACCCGTATATCCAGGGGCGGAGTCCGGCATGCAAATTTCATTTGGCAATTTCATTGGCCTTTTCTAAACTAGTCAGAAGTTGATAGGTTCTCAAGAGCGAACCCCATCTGTCGGCTCGACACAACGTCTCGTTCCCTCCATCAGGGAACTGAGGTTACATCCGTAACCAAGACGTTTTGGAGTGAGAGTATGAGTAATAGTAATAGGAGTTTATAGTGAAAATATTTACTGAATATACATACATTTAATTCATATAGAAAGTGTGTATATAGGTAGAGTGTGACATGTGCAAGATGTGGTGACATCTGAAGAGCGTGTTGCACACGTGATGCTGTGGGTTTCACATGGGGATTCACATAAAAATGTTCCAAAAACACACATTTCAGATGGGAATTTTGTGTCTTTTCTGTGTCCTACGTAATCACTTTAAGCATCCGCGGTTAATTCAGTGCTTTGTGTGAAGGCACATGGTCATTGTTTGTTTTGGTGTGCCATGTGCTCTAATGTCTTGTCTCTTGACCCCGCCCCCTCGTCTCCTCATTAATCATCTTGTCATTTGTTTCATGCCCCTCACCTGCCGTTATCTTTATACCTGTTAGATTCTGCCCTATTTATTGCCCTTGTGGTTTGAGTCTTGTGCTGGTTCCTCTGTTATTGTGGAATGTTATACCTTGGTCCTTGTGAAAGTTTGTAGTCAAGTCAAGTTTGGTCAAGTTTAGTATTTAGTCTTGTTTAGTCAGTCTGTTGTTATTTGTCAAGTTTTATATTGTTTGCCCACTCATGGGATTTTGTTTTTCCCTGTTTGTCTTGTTTAAATAAAGTTTTTGTTATTTTTGTTTGTATATAATTCCGAAGCTAGCCCATATAAATGTGTTTCTTTTAAAATCTAACAAAACATTTTCTCAGTTAATTAAGCCAAGCTGACACTATGGGTCTGTGAGACTACTTGAATTGTATGGCGCTTACAATACACAACAAGGTTTCTTGTCATCCTTTATCTGCTTGTTTTAGCAGCACGCACGCAACACAATGCAAGTGCACTAACAACAAGACCTTGAGGAGGAGCAGATGCGACCAACAATCCATTGAAGTAGTTAAACAATATTTCAAAGAATGTTTGTTTTGCAGTTGAACTTGGATCATTGTGATTCAAAAAAGACAATAAATCTTTCTACATTTATGTATTTTCAAGCTTTCCGAAGCCTTGCTAGAATGTTAGAATTTTATGCTGTTTCACATACATTGCACCGGGTGAGTTGTGATGACGTCCGATTCTTTGGCTGAATCGTTCATTTAAGTGAATCGTATAATGTGGTGGATACAAATACATCTGATTTGTTTTTTTCAATTCAACTCAATGATTCACTGGAGCTGCTGATGTGTTAAAGCGCACTCTCAAAAATGATGTGTTCATTAATAACATATTTTTGTGTTGTTGAATTTTGACACATTTTGCTTCATTTTAAGACTAAAGGGGCGGTTTCCCGTATAAGGTTTAAGACTATAGTCCTAGATTAAAATAAATGTTAAAGGGGTCATATGGCGTGAATACATGTTTTTTTATGTCTTTGGTGTGTTATAAGTTGCCCATGCATGTATTAGACATGAAAAATTGCAAAATTTAAAGTGTCGGAAACAAAAGATGCGTTCTATCTAAAAGCGAATGCTCACCCAGACCTGCCTGAAACGCCTCGTGTAACCACACCCCCACAAATCCACATGAGTTGGTGGTCTGATTTGACTAAGACCGCCCAAATGTATACGCAAGTAAGGTGGGCGTACCGGTCAGTACAATTGAAGAGGAACCTGATGTTCCAAATATGGTAAGAAGCGTTACATTTACGTCACACGCTTGCAGTATTCCACCAATCACTACGCACTGGTTAAGATTTAGATTCAACTTTATTGTCATTGCACATGTACAAGTACAAGGCAACGAAATGTGACCTCTGCATTTAACCCATCCAGAGAGTAGTTAATACACGCACAGCAAGTGGTGAACACATGTACCCCCGGAGCAGTGGGCAGCTATCACTGCAGCGCCCGGGGAGCAAGTAGGGGTAAGGTGCCTTGCTCAAGGGCACCTCAGTTGTTATCCGCCCTGGGAATCGAACCGGCAACCTTCTGGTCACGAGTCTGACTCTCTAACCATTAGGCCACAACTGCCCCGTTGTGTTAATTGGCAAATCATAGCACACCTCGCTTTTCAGAGCCATGAGGCTTGTTCGACTTGATGCGGCGCCAGCAAGATCCGACAGGCGGATGACATCAAAGTACCGCGAGAGCGATTCGAAACCAAACATTTTATGGTTTTACGAATGGCTCTCGCGGTACTTTGATGTCATCCGCCTGTCGGATCTTGCGGCGCCGCATCAAGTCGAACAAGCCTATTATCTTTTTTTAAAAATCCACGCGTTTCAGAGAGGCGGGGCAAAGAGGAGATACAAACATGCACGGTACCTTAAATCGTGTATACACATTGCATTACATCTAAAACAAACGATAATATTCGTTTTAGCCGTGTCATAAAGCTGTCTGTGCAGCTTGCAGTGGCACATCTTAAAATACATCAGTGCTATTATTTTGTCTTGAAATGCACACAAGTCATCTTTTTTGTAAGGCGTGTTCATAAAACTATTTGCTCACCTGTTTATATTAACTGGTCAAGAACACAAGTTGTATCATTGGAGTGGATCTTGTTCGACTGGAGGTTGTTGCTTCGAGTTGAATCATCATGGACAACATCCCCTACATGATGCTTGTTGGATTGAGTGATTTCAGCTGGAGGCTAAGGATTTCTTTTGAAAGAGACGTATGATTTGTTGCATGTTGTTCTGTGGTTTTATGAGTTTTAATTAAAAAAAAAGATTACATGTGATGCATTGTTAATTTCAGAAGAGGGCGCTCTTTGGCCTGTGTTGTTCTGAGAGCGAAATAAAAAAAACACTTACTAAAACCACCAAAGAGTGTGACACACAGAATGAAGGACGAGGAGAGTTCAGCACATGGTTCAGCCCTAGGTTTTAGGTACCATGAAAGTAGCTCGGCTTTAATCTGTGTTCATCACCATGGTAACTTACGCTGCACAGCTAACTTGCTCCGGGGCAGGTTATGTCTGGATCCAAGATCTAAGACTGAAATTTTGTCTGCTGCAATGGCTTCATCTTTTCTAAGAAATCCTGTGGATATCTCCGTGCAAATTGTTCGAAGAGCACTTCGCAGAGAAAGAGTTTTTAGGGACAGACAAAATCCCCTCGCCTCCCTGATACTAACTTGGAGGAAATATTCAGATTTTCCTTGGAAGGCATCTTCTAACTTCTGCGAACTTCTAGAGCCGCACATAACAAATGTGACATGCTGAAGCCATGCCCTTACTGTACCGCATATTGTCATGGCTCTGCTTCATTTAGTCATGTTTTTCTTGGTCCTGTAGCAGAGTCATGGCAAAGCCTGTGGTTATGTGTGGAGAGAAACATATTATTGTACTTTTGACAATAATATATGTTCTCTCCAGTGTCTCGTCTCTGTTCCCGCCATCTCGTTTCCTCATTATCTTTCCCTGAGTGTTTAATTACCCACACCTGCCCCGTGTCGTTATCCTTTGTCTGTCTTCCCTATATAATACCCTCATGTTTCATTGTCCTGTGTCGGTCATTACGTATGTTATGTGCTGCTTCGTGTCATCGTCATACCCCCTCGTGGGTTTTTGTTTTGTGTTTTTTGTAAAATAACAGGGTCAAATCACATGAACTAATTTAACCTTTTACATTCTCTAACAGCACTTAAATGTTTTGTATAATACAGTACATGTGAAGAACGATATTTTTAATCTAATAGGATTTCCTAGAGTCACATGAGCAATAGACTGCACACGTTGCAATATCCACAGCTCTAGGAGAACATGAGGCAGAGTATGTGAATAGAAAGTCCTTTCACAGTGTGTTTTCACAAACGCTTTCCTGTAGCTCAGTGGTTAGAGTGTGGCGTGAGTAACGCCAAGGTCATGGGATGGATCCCAGGGATTGCACACACTCAGAAACAAATGTATAGTTTAATGTACAGTATAATGCAATGTAACTTGCTTTGGATAAAAGCGTCTGCCAAATGCGTAAATGTAATATTCTGGTGGGTCTACAATAAATGTGAGCTGGATTTTATGTTTAGTGAGACAAATCTTTAAATGAATATTATTAACATGGCAATGATCTACTGTACATTTCATCTGCAGATGACTTGCGGTGATAAATGTGTGATCACAAGCTTGGATGCCAAATGGCCTGGCTTAGTGCATGACTCACAGATTTTCTGTGTTAGCACTTTGAGGAAGGCAAGTTACATTTGGAACAGGACAAACCAACGTGTTAATTTTAATTGTGACACAGCAACATTTACACTATTTTCCATTTTCTGTTCTATGACAGGGCTTTTTGATGGTCTGTTAGTAGGAGACAGGGGTTATGCATGCCAGCATTTTTTGCTATCCCCTTTCCTGACCCCCAGACATGGGTCACAAAACCGCTTCAATGTGGCCCTCAGTAAAACCAGGGTCGATATACCTTTGGCATCCTAAAGGCACGCTTCAACTGCCTTCGGCACTTAAGAGTGCTATTCCGCCCAACATAGCCCCTATCAGAAAGGAGCGAGTACCAGCACAGAACCGGCTTCTCCGCTATGAAATTAACCCCATCACACTGTCAGAGATGCAATCACAATACAATATGCATTACAGTTTCATGGACTACAATGCATCATGCATTGCACCTAATGCAATAACCATCCATTACCAAATTTGCATATCTATATCTGTACTATGTACACGTTCATGTGTACACCTGCATATTTAATGTGTATATTCATCGTCTAATGTGTATATCGTGTATAAACTGTGCATATGTGTATAATGTATATTGTCTTTTTTGTACAGTCTGTCTATTTATACTTTGCACTATGTGTCTGTACTATATACTGTCACTTACAAAACAGTTTGTATAGACGTAAAGTTGTTTGTCATACAGTTGTCTGTCCAACTGCATTCTACTTTGTATGGAGAACGCACCCAAGACACGTTGTGATGTGCACAGATGAGAGGTGGAGGTCCACCGGAGGGGAGGTCACAGGTTTACCAACAGGGGAACAGTAGAGTGGAAAATACATCATACGTGATGGCGGAGTCACCGCGTATGGAGCACTAGCTAGGTTCACCTGCCCAAGGGATTACTTCATCAATACCAGGCTTGGTAATTGGGCCGCTCCGCCCGGCTCTTTACCAGAAAAAGTGCTTAGTGATGGAAGGAGTGTCTATACTTACCGAATATTACTTACTTACTTCGCAGCTGTACACTTGTCCACCAGGGAGGTGCCCTGTGCCGGTGCCCTGTGCCAGTGCCCACGAGGAGGCTAAACCCAGAATGGAGTGAGCTCTCACTGTGAGTGGACACGGGAGATCTTGGGATCGGTATGTCATAGTGATGGCATTCACGATCCAGTGGGCCAGTCTTTGTTTGGAGACAGCCCTCCCCTTCTGCTGACCTCCAAAGCAGACAAAGAGCTGCCCAGAGCTTCTGATTGGTTGACAAACATGGTAGACGTGCGTGTCGCATTCTTTAACTATCCGCCTGTAAACAACACATAACTGTTGTGTTTACATCGGCTGCAATATGAATTCATCACGATCGACTTAACGCTAAATTCTTAAAGGTATGTGAGGTTAACAGCATAAACTCATAAACATTGTTGTTGCTTTTAACTTTTGACATGTTTGTGAATGTACACCGGTCTGTTATTGTGGGGACATTTCCACGCCTCTAAATACATTTACATTTACATCCAATGCCACTTCCATGTAGGAGAACTTATAAACATTTTGTCAACACACTAAACAGTACCGTTAGTTTACAAGGCCATGCTACTTGGAGGATTAAAGCTGGAGTAAGCAAAGGAGAGAATGAACAACAAGATTTTTTTAAAACACAATACAGACTCAACTCAACTCAACTCAACTTTATTTATATAGCGCTTTTACAATTTTCATTGTTACAAAGCAGCTGTACATGAGACACATTGACTACAAGCAAAACAATCAAAGTTGTACCTGCTGAAACAAGAAAAGGTTGAAAACACAGAAGACAGACACACCCACACACAAAACACTCCACACACACAACACGCACACACACCAACACACACAGACACAGAGACACACACAGACACACACGTATGTACACAGACAAGTACGCACACACACACACGCTCAGTGAGAGCACACATTTAGGATAAAGGAGAGAGAAGCACAGGTCAAATATAACAGATAATAAATTCCTATATGCAATATTAATTAAGTAAAACTTTAAGATTCTAAAGCAGCCCCCCCGGTCAGGCAGATAGTGCAAAAACAGTATGCAAACGGTGGCGAGGAACCCAAAACTCTAATCGAGAAAAAAAACCTCAGGAGAACCCAGGCCCAACCAGGGGATTCCAGTTCCCCTCTGGCAAAAGCTGCTGCCTCTGCACAAGCTCCAGAGAACTTGCACAACAAGGCTAAATAAAATAAATAAACT
>NC_079898.1:1432883-1435782 GCF_024868665.1 Triplophysa rosa
CCCGATAGAACATCTTTGGGATGTGGTGGAACGGGAGCTTCGTGCCCTGGATGTGCATCCCACAAATCTCCATCAACTGCAAGATGCTATCCTATCAATATGGGCCAACATTTCTAAAGAATGCTTTCAGCACCTTGTTGAATCAATGCCACGTAGAATTAAGGCAGTTCTGAAGGCGAAAGGGGGTCAAACACCGTATTAGTATGGTGTTCCTAATAATCCTTTAGGTGAGTGTATATACGTATATATACATTTATAAATACATGCTGTTAATATAAAAGACTCAAATGTATTAAGTTCATACACAGCTTGTACTTTTTGCCCTGAAGCTGTTTGCCCTGCAAAGCTGTTTACGTGCTTTTCCCGTATTTTTTTTAAAGAATTTTACTGACAACCACAGCTGCCGGCATTTTTCCGTGAAATCTATGGAACATTTTTCAGTGTACCTGTGCTATCTGGGTTCCCACACCTAAATATTTACATGGCAAATTTGTTCAGGTTGGCCTTGAGCTAAATCATTCAATGTGTTTAGCTGAAGGAGATAGGTGGGTCAGATGAGTTTTCTTAGGAAATGAAGGTATTTCGTTTATATTCTTGTTTTATTGTTATTTTCTTTGGAACTTTTTAATGACTTTACGTTTCACACGTTTTTTCATTGGTAACGGATCAGAATCCAAATCCGAATCAGAAAGAGCTTTATTGCCAAGTGTCAACTCCGTAGAGTCTTTATCCATCTCCATCACCCTTGTACCCACCCAGAGTGCACGTCTCTGGGATTTGGAGGCAGCCACGTGCCGCCTGGTTGTTCCGACTTCCACCCCTGAGGTCGGGGATCACCACAAGCATTGTATCCGAACTTGAGTACAGAATCCAAAACACGACACGCTATTTTTATGACTTGCGGATTCAACTTTACAGGAATCATTTGGAAATTTCCTTTTTAATACTTAATTTATTTAATTTACTTTGACATACTCGGTCTCTTACATCGTGTAGTGCGCGGGAGGCGATGACATGCGTGTGATGTGCACGTTTACATATATCTGACCTTGGCTATAAAACGGAGCTAAAACGCCAAAAATGCGAAGCAAAAGAACAAGAATGCATGTGTTGTACTATTTTCAAAGTCTTATTTAGTTTTGCCAAATTATACAAGTACAGAATTACAAGTTCAGTATTTGTCCACTGGCACAAAGTCGGTTTGACGTACGTTCGATAGTCTGAATTGAGGAACTGTCTCCAAAGTTACATAGGCTACACACTAATATACATGTTTCTAACTTCAATAGTATTTAAAGGAACATGTGCAGTGTTCATGTGGGTGTCACCACTGCAATCCACTGTATTTCGTTTGCCCATAATAATATCACATTTAGAGAACTATTGATGTGTTTTCGTATGCTTGGCTTTCTTGAGTAAACTATATTTAGTTTTATTTTTGTTAATAACTTATTTGGTTAGTAAAATTATTTTTTGACAGCTAGATTGTTCCAGAGCCACGCATTACTTTGGGTAAAGAATTATTTACATGTGAATCAAAAATTGAATTTAATTTTTAACTTAATTGTTCTTACTGTCAGTTAAATGTTTTTTGTCTTTCAGATCTTATTCATTTAAGTGTGTTAATTGATTTTATTATTTTTATTTCTTATAGTTTACAGTTATGAGGATGTAAATTTAACTATGACAAGGCCCCCCAAAAAGGTTTGCTTAAGGCCCCCAGACGTCTAGGATCGGAAGTGCGAGCCCTAACGCTTGCCAGAGATACGGAGTTGTAAAATCGACCATCCAGACCCACAAACCGTCAAAACCGAAGTCCCTTTGGGTTGACAAGCCAAGATGATTCTTTGACATCAGCCACAGCCAGTTTTAAGGTGCCATAGGCAGACTTCGAACATGGGTCTTCCTGCATGTGACATGCAGGCACTGTCCAGTGCACCACCACGGCAACCTGTCGATGCCTGGAACTCTGCTTTGAACCTCCTTGCGGACGCCCCATGTCCACCTGAAGCAGCTAATCAAGGTCTTCAGGATTACTGGAAACTTTAGGGCAGGTGTAGTAGGATAATGACCCTCCAAGACCAGTAATGCCAACCCCTCCTTTATCCTGAGGTGTTCTGCAAGAAACATTATTTAAACATATAAAGAGTTTGGTTCCAAAATGAATTAACTCAGTTTTTTTGTGCATTCCAATTAATATCAATCAAGCTGCAGTTGGTTTGTTTTGATTTAAGACATAATAACTAAAAAAATACAGCTAACTAACACAATAAAAAACAATACAGTGTAGTGTATTTCGGGGAAACTATGAGTTTAAACACAGTAACATACAAATAATTAATGGTTATTAACCATTAATTATTTTATACACTTTAACATGATGCAGCAGAGTTAATAACAGCGACAAACTAAATACACTCGTCCACCGAGTGAAATAAAATGAGTACGGTATAAAATACATTACTGTGCTATACACCATATTCTAAGACATGAAAAGGGAAACACGTAGATATGAAACATGAAGGGGTTACAATTACATTGACCTGTAGTTTGGACAAGAATGTAAATATACACAGAATACCACTAAGCACATATGCCTTTGAGGTTATAGGTGAAGGAGAATAACATAGAGACAAGCATACAATTTGGAGATTCATGTGTATACACTTTAAACCAGTCTTTTGTGGCTAAGGAAAGAGAAAGAGACATTCTTTTGGAAGAATTTGAGGCTCTCAGTCCCTGGGGCCCATGGCTTTTCTCACTTTGGTGAACACCCGGTCCTCCCCCGCGAACCTCATTTGAAGTCCAGGGGAAAGGTGTTGAGATAGAACAGTTGGCCCAGACTGTTCGTGCCTGGTCGAAGCTTGTGAGAGATTACTGTGTTTTACGATCTTATGAT
>NC_079898.1:1435882-1460684 GCF_024868665.1 Triplophysa rosa
ATATCTCCTAGAGGTAGCATGTATAATGCGAAGAGCAGAGGCCCTAAGACTGAGCCCTGTGGTACACCGTACTGGACTTGCGATTTGCGTGACACCTCATTGTTTATTGCTACAAATTGAAAACGGTCGGATAAATAAGATTTAAACCATTTCAAAGCTATTCCCTTAATGCCGACATAATTTTCGAGTCTATGTAGGAGTGTGCTGTGGTCAATGGTTCGAATGCAGCACTAAGGTCTAGCAGCACCAATAACGAGATACAACCTCGGTCAGACGCCAATAGCAGATCATTTGTAACTCTGATCAAAGCAGTCTCTGTACTGTGACATGCTCTAAATCCAGACTGGAATTCTTCATTGATGTCATTCCTTTGGAGGAAGGAGCATAATTGAGTTGAAACTACTTTTTCCAGAACTTTAGATATGAAAGGTAGATTCGATATAGGCCTGTAGTTCCTTAGTTCTCTAGGGTCGAGTTGGGGTTTTTTGACAAGGGGCCTTATAACAGCCACCTTATATGCTTTAGGCACATGTCCTAATGTCAGAGATGAGTTAATAATACCAAGAAGAGGATCTATAATTTCTGGGAGCATCTCTTTCAGTAGATTTGTAGGTATAGGGTCTAGTATGCATGTTGTTGATTTAGATGATCTAATAATTTTAGACAGCTCATCTTGATCTACGGTATAAAATAATTGCATTTTCTCCTTAAGGGCGCTGTAGTTAGTTTGTTCAGCGGGTTTCACTTCTGATTGCATTGTTATAATTTTTTCTCTAATATCTTGGATTTTATATGTGAAGTAGTTCATAAATTCATCACTGCTATGCTGATATACAGGATCAGAAGTCACTGACGATTTATTTTTTGTTAATTTAGCCACCGTGTTAAATAAAAACCTAGGGTTGTGCTTGTTTTCTTCTATTAGTGATGAAAAGTAGGCGGATCTAGAAGTTTTTAGGGCTTTCCTGTATTTTCGAATACTATCCTTCCATGCTGTACGAAATACCTCTAATTTAGTTTTCTTAAAGTTGCGCTCCATTTTTCGGGCCGCTTTCTTTAGAGCCTGAGTGTGTTCATTATACCACGGTGTGGGGCTGCCATTTTTAATCTTCTTTAACGTAGTGGAGCAACTTTGTCTAGCGTTACCGAGAAGGTGGAATTAAAATTTTCAGTGGTAATGTCAAGATCTTCAACGTTATTTCTCATGATTTGAGACAATTCGGGCAGATTATCGAGAAACGCATCTTTGGTAGTTGAAGTTATTGTTCTACCATATTTGTAACAATGAGTTTTATTTGCAGCCGTAGGCCAGTGAAGCAAACATAATACCAGATAATGATCCGAAATGTCTTCACTCTGCTGAAGGATTTTAACGTCGTCCACATTTATACCGTAAGACAGTATTAAATCTAAAGTATGATTACGAAGGTGAGTGGGTCCTGACACATGTTGACTAATGCCCATGGAGTTAAGAGTGTCTTTGAAAGCCATTCCTAAGGCATCTGTAACGTTATCTACGTGGATGTTAAAGTCACCAACGACAAGGAGTCTATCTGCGGCCAGTACTAGTTCTGATAAGAACCCACCAAATTCTTTAATAAAATCTGTGTGGTGCCCTGGAGGCCTATATACAATAGCTAGAATAATTTAAAAAGAGTTTTATCTTTAGTATTAGGTGTTGAAACATGAAGAACCATGACTTCAAAAGAATTATATTTAGAGTTCGACTTCTGGGAAATGCTAAGAGAGTTATTGTAAAGTGCTGCGACACCTCCCCCTCTGCCTTTTAGACGAGGCTCGTGTTTATAATAATAATCTTGGGGGACAGATTCATTTAAAGCAATATAATCATCTGGTTTTAGCCATGTTTCTGTCAAACAGAGCATGTCTATTTTATGATCTGTTATCATATCGTTAACAAAAAGTGCTTTATTAGAGAGAGATCTAATATTTAGCAATCCGAGTCGTAACAGTTGATTATCTGTATTTTGTTCATGTTTAGTTTGTTTAACGTTTATTAAATTACTTTCAAGAGGTTTACGCATTATTTTATGTTTGCTAATCCGGGGGACAGACACAGTCTCTATTTTGTGATGTTTGGGAGAACGGATTACTACATGTTGTACATTTTGTGTATTCTGCGACGTGAGACGGCAAGCAGACAGTTGGTTAAGCCATACTGTCTGCTCCCTGACCTGGGCCCCAGCGAGTCAAGTTTTAGCATTAGCATTAAGACTTTTTGCCATATTTCTAGACAGGATGGAAGTCCCAGCCCAGGAGGGATGGAGACCATCTCGTTTCAACAGGTCAGGTCTGCCCTCAAAACTCTTCCAGTTATTTATAAAAACTATATCATTCTGCAGGCACCACTCAGACAACCAGCCATTTAGTGAATATAATCTGCTATAAATCTCATCACCACATAAGCATTGAGGGGGCCAGAGAATATTACAGTGTCTGACATCATGCTTGCGAGCTCACACACCTCTTTAATGTTATCTTTTGTGATCTCCGATTGACGGAGTCGAACATCATTTGTGCCGACGTGAATGACAATCTTACTGAATTTACGATTAGCCTTAGCCAGCACATTTAAATTTGACTTGATGTCAGGCGCTCTGGCTCCCGGTAAACATTTGACTATGGTGGCTGGTGCCTCTATGTTAACGTTCCGAACAATAGAATCACCGATAACTAGGGCACTTTCAGCAGGTTTCTCAGTCGGTGCGTCACTGAGCGGGGCAAACCTGTTCGAGACTGTAATCGGAACGGTCGAGTGATGTTTTGTCCTGCGACTACGCGTCTCACAGTCACGAAGTTTCCCAGCTGCGGGGGATTTTCAACCGGAACCGAGCTGTGTGCGCTAATGTTGCTCGCATCCAAAGTGTTTTCTATCGTCGTTAAACTCTTACTATCCTCAGATAAAGATTGGATGCGAGACTCTAATTCTAAGATCTTCTCTGTCAGCCTAACTATTTCCCTGCATTTATCGCATATAAAGCCCTCGCAGCTGACAGAGAAGGCTAAGCTAAACATATGACATGAGGTGCAAGTAACAATAATAGGAATAGAAGCCATAACTCACCGGATTTGAAGTGCAATTCCAACTTACCAAGGTTGCTCGATGGATCGTAGTATACTCGCTTAGTATATTACACCGCCGAAACGCTAGTTGGCTCTTTGTGTTTTCATGGGTTTGCTCTTCTTCGCCGATGTTTTGTGTGTGTGTATGCTAGTGTTTGCAAACGACAATGGAAGCCAAACCGATGTTAGAGGAAATCTCTCTCCAAGAATTCGCCGCCATCTGACAGTCTTTATAGTCCGCCGAAGAGGAGTCATACAGATGCGTGTATTTCCGAACCTCTTCAATCAGACGCTCAGTAACTTGGTCGATGTCGATGCTCACCATGTTGTTCTTTTGTGGACTCCGAACTTGCCGGAAGAAGACACCAGAGAAGAAGATGCCGGAAATGCGTAGAAGGAAGTACGATGCTGCCAAACCGACCAATCACAGCGCTTGCGGTCCGCGTAGGGTCCGCGTTGAGTTGACGCGTTGTTACATTTTTGGAGAGGTGCGTGTCAGGCTACGGCGTAGGGTACGCACAGGGTACGCGGCTCTGCGTAGGCTACGCCGTAGGTTACGGCGTAGGTCCTACGCAGAACCATAAACTGACCTTAAACCAAATTGTAAAGTAGGAATCTGTTGTATCAACATTTCTTCAGTGATATCATCGCCCAATACCCTCAACAGTAGTGCGGGAACATTTGCTCCTGTCACACGACAAATTTTGTTAGAATTATTCGGGTTTGGGAGGTTTTTTACATATGGTATTTACGCATGTCATCATTGTTGGTTTCATATTAAGTCTAGGACCCTCTTGGATGTTTTTGAATCTGTGGTCCGGCGCTTTCAGACCTATCAACAAATAGTTTAATCAAATAATGCATATTATTTCTGAACCTGAAATCGTCTTGGTGATGGATGTAACCTCTGTTCCCTGATGGAGGGAACGAGATGTTGTGTCGAACCGACAGATGGGGTTTGACTTGAGAACCTATCATCTTCTGACTAGTTTTGAAAAGGCCAATGAAATTGGCGAATGAAATTAGCATGCCGGACTCCGCCCCCAGATATCCTGGTATAAAAGTTTCTCGACATTGTGTCGAACCGACAGATGGGGTTCCTATGGAAAACGCCACGGCGCTGTGCCGCGTCACAATCTCTAGCGAAGTGATGCTGACTGGCCTGGGCGTGTCAGATGTGAGCGCTAGTGCAAAATTGTAACCGTCCAGTGGATGGGTAGGGGGTCCCAGAGCTTTGGAAGGTGGGAAGCCCCTGCCACCGGCCGTCACGTCTGGAGCACTAGGTCCGGTTAGAGCTATATGCTAGATAACTCAGCTGATACCCGGCCTAAGGAGGCAGGGCTGCTCTGCCCAGCCCGCCCGCAGGAGGTGCTTAGTGATGGATGGGCCGTTCCAGGTCTTACTGAGTTCCTCATGCACTTCCGGGAAATATGGCACCGGGGGCGGGCGCGGCTTGGAGCCACGCTCAGACCCGAGGTACCACATATCCAGCCGAGAGCTGGGGGAGAGGCTGGAGAATGCTCACGGCGGCCCGGGAAAGCATGGCTGACATTTCGACGTCCGCATCTTCCTGGGCTCGACCCCCCGAGGGAGGGAGCTCAGAGGAATCGCCGGAGTCGGATGGCAGTACGTCACCCCCCGATGCTGCAAGGGACATCTCATCATTATCAAGCACCGTTTCCAAATACGTGGTTGAGGAACAAGACGGTGAGACCATCTCCTGGGGAACGGTCAGACGAGCTAGACGAGGTGCAAACGGTCCGTGAGCCAGTGGCTGGCGGATTAACGCTCACAGTAATCCTCATATCACCCTCGCTGCTTGCCGTAGCGGACGGCAGGGCCGAAAGAACACAGCGGGCAGGATGTATCCACGAAGGCTGCCTCAGCATGCTGGAGACCCAGGCACTTGAGGCAGACATCGTGTCCGTCCCCTTCCTCGATGAGTGTGTCGCACCCTCGAGAACAGTGGCACATGCCGCGCTGGAGAAATTAGCTCTTTTAGAGAAACTCGAATGCCTGTGGAACTGCCGAGACGCCCAGGGGAAGTCGCTGCAGGAAGGGACAGTCCGCTGCACCACGTCGTTCAGAATCCAGCATTAGTTAAGATCAGAGTAGATCAGGAAATGAATCATCGAATCGAAGGCTCCGAAGAACAAAAGGTGAATGAATGCAGCCCGCCGTCTCCATTTTATACCTGGATATCCGGGGGCGGAGTCCGGCATGCAAATTTCATTCGCCAATTTCATTGTCCTTTTCAAAACTAGTCAGAAGATGATAGGTTCTCAAGTCAAACCCCATCTGTCGGTTCGACACAATGTCGAGAGACTGACAGAAAGGGAACTACAGGCTTTTCGCCCGGGAGCGGTCTAGATATTCCTAACTCCATACTCAACAAATGAACAAAACAAATACTAGACAAACAACACAAAATGAGAACCTTCTCACATAAACCAACTCCTTAATTTTTAAAATTTGTTTTATTGATTTGAGCAATTTCACAAAATACGCGTGTCGTGTGCCTCTCGGATACTAGGACGCAACCTGGCCCCCGGTGTGTGTCACGGTTTGTCAAACGCAAATGCAGAAACCCAACACAATTGTGCGGACACTGCCTTCAACGTTAAAATCACAGTAAGGTTATATAAAAAACTCTTACATGTGATGATACTGCTGGAACCTGTAGAACGTCTTCAGTCTACACGGCCTTCAAACACAGAGATAAGAGCAGGTCCCCAGATCACCGAGAAGTAACCGAGACGAGCCCCCAATTGTTAAAACTCTAAGGAACTTAGAGAAAGTTCCTTTTAAACTCTAGATTTCTTTCTGTGTTTGGATCACGGTGCCTTTCGAACTCTATGTTCCCCTAGATTCCCTTTGAACTTTAGGTTTCCTCAAATAATCAGACCAAATACATAAATGGGTTGGATGTTGTGAGAGAAAATTCTCAGCAGAGCTCTGGGAGTAAGAGACCAACACAAGGGTGTATTTGCGTTAGCTGTCTCCACACAGGCAGCCCTTTATGTTAGGTACAGAAAAAGAAGACAAGAACAGCTGCAAGCATATATGTTTAGGTTTCAATGTGAATGTCAAGAAGAGTTTTTACATATCTTAAGTTGTTCTCCTTTTGTAAACGTTTTGCATTTATTCAGTACAAAGTTGTCAGGCTTTACACTTAAATTTTTTAGAAGTTGTTTTGTTTGTCACTGTTATACAAATGACATGAGCTTTTTGTCTAGAGTAATTTGATGTGATGTGTCAGTTACGTTTGTTAGCTTCATTACATTTTTAACTAAACCTAATGAATGAAATCGATGGTCGGCATTTCAACAGCTTTTTCATTTTCTGGCATTATCTACAGAAAGTGATAACACAGAAATGGTAAGGCTACGGATTTTACGTATATATTTTATTAAGTAAAGTTTCTCATTTGAACTTTTTCCTAATGTTTTACGTGTTGCATAAAGTTTTTTCAGCTTTATTTTCTTACTTTTCCACTTTTTAGTTATAATTAGTTGCATGGTTACTTCTTTGTCATTTTTAGTTATAATTGTTAATAATTTGTTTTAAATAGTTCTTTGATTTTGTACAAAAATCTAATTCTTAAGTTTTGACCTGTTCATTGTTTTGAGTTCTTGTTCAATTGTCTTAATTCCCTCAATGATTTATCCAAAATGTCTTGCTTTAATGCTGGTAAGATCAGCTGTTTTAAGTTTTCTCATTGTTCGAGCCGTGTTTTAGGGTTGATGTATGTTTGCTTTGATTTAATACAAAACAAGTATTTACATCCAAAACATTCTTTATCTTAATGTCTGTATTTATTTTATTACACATTTAGTATTTTTGCTATTGCGTATATGTTTTTATTTTTATACATCGGCACCAATATTTGGCAAAAAATGTGCTTGCAGTCCCTAGGAGCTAAATGGTTGCTATGCTGTGGTTCAGTTGTATTTTACTAAACAAAGCATCTATTCACAGCTTGATTTAGGTTAAAGTTTAAAGTGTCGATCAGAAAACCTGTTTGCTTGGAATATAACCACAAACAAACTGCTAAATGTAATTTGGTTAAAAGAATTACATCAGCACAATCTGTGTTTCTGTTTGTCAACACAATACTTTTGACATTTTTCCATGAAAGTCTGAGTATGTATTTATTGTTCTAGATTAGTAGTCTGTATAAGCAGTTGTTTATGGCAATAATAACAGCAAATAAAATAAATATATTTATTTTGTCCTTATGCCAGAAACTATTCAAAGATAACTCTCTTCCAATGCAGTGTGCATTTTTCATGCCGTCGTTCAGATTTAAAATTGGTAAACTGTTAATGAATTCCTGAAGCAGATCTAATTATTCGCTAATATTGCTGTTTCATTAACCAAGCAAAAACAAATTGAGGAGTTACCATGTAAGTACACTGGTATAACAATGTGAAACCTTAGTATTGATTCAACATTAGTCATGTGTTAAATACATGGCATGCACTCCATAAAGTGTCATTGAATTCGAAACCGTTAACTGCAACATTGAAGACTAAGGAATTGGACAAAATTCTGTGAATATATTGTCGTTACAAAATTTAGTTACACAATTCTTGTTACACATGTGCACTTACTGAAGTGTTGTTACCAATGTTCTGTTACACATTTGTACTTGTACCAGCTTTTCAGTGGGTTGTTACATGTGTGTAGTTACACAAATAGTACAGCTGTAGAAACTATGTACCTATGTGTAATTACACTGTAGTTACACACTAAGTACATCATGTAAGTACTAAGTTACCATCTAAGTTCAGAGGTATTAGGGCCACTTAATATAAAGTGGGACCATTTATTTTGCACATTAAGGGGATATATTATTCAACCACCTAGTTTATTTATAAAAAAAAAGAATACTGACTTTTTGGACCTGAAATGTACCCCTAAATATAAAATCACCCATATATGGTATGTTTAGAAATACATTTTATGAACAAAATACAAGTCAGATGTTCTTTCTTACATATAGTTGAGTAACACTGTGGACAGTCTGATTCACTCCTGGCACATGTTTGCTATTTGAACCAATATCTGGGAAAAGTGACCTTCTAGTCTTTCATCCACATGCTTCTATGACATCACACTGTGCAAGTTCTATGGAATATGGTCTAAATCATTCCTTTTTAACGTTTTCCCCAGTCACCAACGGATAACTTACTTTATGTGTGTCATAAAAAGCTTTGTAAACTAAGGCGAGAAACCACTCTTGTTTTTACGAAGACACCAAAATATTTTGATTATCTAATCTAACTGAAGGCAAATATGCTATGGAAAGAATTTATATTGATGTTAATCATTTATATATTCAAGTGTATTTGAATTTGTAATGTTTTATATTTGAGGTTATTTTCATGATTAAATACGAAGTAAATGTTTACAAAACTGGACAAATTGCCAGCCCCTGGGCACATGCAGTGACAGTCACTGGTTATGTGAAAACTAACAGTGCTCGGTAACATCAAAAATGGATTAAGATGACCAATCAGATCAAAGAAGGCGTGAGATACTGGCCAATCAAATTAAAGAAGGCTTTAGTGTTAAGAGAATAGGCAAGATGTAAGCTTTCAGCTGTGATATTGAGGTGTCTACACAAGTGTTCGGGCGCTTTAACCTGCGCTCCTGCTTCTGTTTGATGTTGTTTATACACCAGCTGTTCAGTAGAGTGCCCGGACTAAACAACTAGACACCTGCACTAAAATGAAAACTCTTCAAACTGATTGAAAACATAAATACCTCCTCAGTTGTGCTCCACATTTGCTAAATTAAAGGGGCAAGCAAACTTTTTTTTTTAATAAAAAAAAACAATTTTATATGTTTGTGTCATACTCTGTCTTATGTTTGTGTTGAGCAAATACCTCAGACGTTGATTTTTTATTTTGCAATTGAATAGATCAGTGTCACTGGCAGATGTTTTCCATACCGATGTTCTTCTATCACAACGATCATCATCTTTGTTGTTGAAGGATACGTGCACCTAAACCCCACCTCCAGAAACAAAAGGTGTTGGAATGTTCATAGTTTACCCTCTCTCAACCTTTTCGAGCTTTGTTTTGACCCTAAATAAAGAACAAAAAAGAAATTCGTCCAAAGAGTGTTTTTCCCCTAAACTTCCATAGGGCTCCAGACTGCAGACCCCCATTGAAATGGTTGCATTTGCAACCAATGGTTGTAAAACAGGCATGACATTTATGTTTGTGTTTTGTGGTCTATCACATCATTTGTGTTGATGAGATGCTGCACCTGCATGTTTCCCCGAGCATTAAAATGCGAACACAAGAATTACCTTTTAGTGCCAGACAAAGCATGCCAAAACGAAACATATCAGCCGTTTTCCTAACAATCCTCATCTCTGTAGAACAGCAATGATGACACATCTGTGGTGCACAAGATAACGGCAGTAAGCTTGTGGGATGCCACTGTGGGCAGCCTTACTTCAGGTTATGGATAAAGGAGCATGTAAGAATAAAGTGGTATATCAGCGATATGATTTTGCTGGGTACCTCATTAAGTCGATACAATGGTCAAAATAAGCTATCTTTCTGTCAGCGTTGATTCTGTAGTCCATGCTCAGTTTTTTCTATTTGCCCATTCTTGAGATTGATTTCTTTATCTATAGCTTAGTTAGCTTATACAAGTTTAGCCTGTCAAGATGCAGCAGTGTTGCGTTAACCACCCAGCTGAGAACTGGCTCTCCTGGCGGAGTCTGGTTTCTCTCAAGGATGTCTCTCTTCTCGTGTCAGGTTTGTATTTTTTACAAATGAGGAACTAAACACACAGGCAGAAATGCAAAACTGGGTTTTGTGCACATCATAGTGTCGAGACTGCTTTAGTTAAAATTTCTAATGACTTATTGTTAGCCACTGACACGGGATCATTATCGATACTGGTTTTACTCGATCTTAGTGCAGCATTCGATACAATTTAGCATGATATTTTGTTAAGCCGTATGGAATCGATTGGAATTACTGGAACTGTACATTCTTGGTTTAGGTCGTATTTAACTGGGCGTACTCAATTCGTTCAATTAAAACAATATACATCAAAGTTGTCTGATGTTGTTACTGGGGTTCCACAGGGCTCAGTTCTGGGTCCTCTCTTATTTATCATTTACCTTTTACCACTTGGTAATATTGTTGGGTCTCGGGTCTAGCACTTCTGGTTTTCTTCCGTGTTGTCTTCTGTGTTTGTTTTGTTGGACACGTGACGCTGTTTTGACAGCTCGCCACTTGTTCAGAGTCCGCGTGCTTCACCCCTCCCCTCTCGTTACCTGATCTACTACTCATTAGTTTTCACTGCTGTCACCTGGATCTCCCCTCAGTTTTCACTCTCCACGGCTGGTTCCTTATTTTCTGCTCTGTCTCCTTTTCCTTTATATTCCTCGTGTTTTCCTTTTTTTGGCGTCAGACCTTTTTAGTTATGTTCCTCTGGTATCGACCGCTCTAGCAAACCTGTCTTGTCTTTTCTAGTCTAGGCTTCCTTAAGCAACTTTTTGAGATTATACTCACCTTGTCGTGTCTTGTTTTGGCTCCAGTGTTTAGCTCACATCTGGGTGTCTGCACTTCTTTACCAGTGTCTACTCAGGGATTGCTTCTGCCATCTCGTGGGGGTTCCAGCCGAGTGGGTTCTACTCCAGCTCCGGAAGTCTCTGGTCGAGGAGGTTCTCCCCGGTGATGAAGGATTCTTTATATGGACTACACTCACCTTCAGGGGACTTGCTATTTTCAAGTTTGTCTGGCCTTGTGGATCACTCAACTCTTGTGGATCTCTCAGCGCAAGGGGCTTGCACGGCGGATTACTGTTCTCCCTCTCTGGGTTTTTCTGTTCACGGACTTCGTTCACTGGGACTTGGAGAACTCCCATCTCAAGGATTATCTTTCCCTCACCGGCTGGTCTCGGAGGCCCTGGTGGCGCTTAGCCACATCGGTCACGGAGACCGTTTGTTGACTGGAGTTTTTTCACCCTCCACCACGAGGTGGTTCTTTCCCCAAGGACTTTATGAACTCTATTACCTCTCTTGTTGTGTGTTCTCTCCCGGCCGAGCGCTCGAGCCCTTAGTTCTGTGCTTGCCCTGTATGTTGCCAAGTTTTTCCCGCTGCAGCGGTTGTTACTCTCTGTTGACTGTCTCGTTGAGTTGCCAGTGACCATTATTAAAATAATTTGTACCCTGCACTTAACTCCTTAAGTGATTCCTGACAAATATTTTTAGGAAGTTTAACATTCAGTTTCACGGTTATGCTGATGACACCCAGTTTTATTTGTCCTCTAAACCTGGTTCTACTTTCCCTTCAGTGTCTCTCTCTGACTGTGTGGCCGAGTTAAAGGAGTGGTTTACAACAAATCTCCTGAAACTTAACAGCAATAAAACTGAAATTTTGCTTATTGGCTCAAAAAATTCCTTTGGCTAATTCATAAAGATTTCCTACGATTTCTGATGATTTGTCGGTTTCCATGTCTTCTCAGGTTAAAACACTGGGTGTCATCCTCGATTCTACCTTATCATTTGAAGCACATGTAAACAGTATAGTTCGAACTGCATATTTTCATTTGTGCAATATTAATCGCCGTCGTCCGTCTCTATCAGTGGAGAATACAGCGACCCTTGTACATGCTTTAGTTACATCTCAATTAGATTTTTGTAATTCTATTCTTTATGGCTTGCCCTCAAAGCTTCTCCACAAACTTCAATTAGTTCAAAATTCAGCAGCACGAATTATATCTAGAACCTCAGTCACTGAACATATTACTCCTATACTGGAACAATTGCATTGGGTCCCGGTCAAATACCGCATTGATTTTAAAATTCTTCTTTTTGTTTACAAAACACTCAATAATCTTGCTCCCTCTTACTTGTCAGATTTGCTCCATACACCCCGACTCGTACTTTAAGATCATCTACTGCACATACTCTTGTTCCTCTTCGAGTTCGCACAACGTCTTTTGGGTCCAGATCCTTTAGTTATGCCACTCCACACCTTTGGAACTCGTTACCCCAAGACATTCGGGAAAGTGAAAATCTTTCCACTTTTAGATCTCGTCTTAAAACTTACCTGTTTAGGCAGGCTTTTTGATGATTATATCACTTGTTTTAGGGTTACTTATGTTCTTAATGATTATGTTTTTTTATTTTTATTTTAATGTTTACTTTTGTATGCTTGTTTTTGATTACTTCGATTTATGTCGGTTAGATCATATGTTGTATTAATGGTTTTATGAATTGTTCTTCTATTCATTGTACGGTGTCCTTGAGTGTCTAGTAAGGCGCCTTGAAATAATAAAATAATAATAATAATAATAAAACTACTTCAATTGTATTTAAAGCACCATTAAATTCAATATGATCATAATTTCTTTTTAACTTAAAAGGCAACACAATACCATGATAATAATGATAATAGTCCTTTCTTAATGTGTTTCTTGACTACTAAGAGTAACTATGACTGTTGTGTCTGTGTAAAAGAGAATCAGATGTAGCATGAAGACTGAAGGGTTAAAGATCTGGCTACATCTGCTGTGTATGAGTAAAATCCCTTTAGTTATATAACATCGAATTTAACATATTCACAGGAAAAAAGGAACAGATGAAATATAACGCATGTCTAGTGTTTAAAGTTTTACTTAATTAATATTGCATATAGGAATTTATTATCTGTTATATTTGACCTGTGCTTCTCTCTCCTTTATCCTAAATGTGTGCTCTCACTGAGCGTGTGTGTGTGTGCATACTTGTCTGTGTACGTACGTGTGTGTACGTGTGTGTGTGTGTCTGTGTGTGTTGGTGCGTGTTGTGTGTGTGGAGTGTTTTGTGTGTGGGTGTGTGTGTTGGTGCGTGTTGTGTGTGTGGAGTGTTTTGTGTGTGGGTGTGTCTGTCTTCTGTGTTTTCAACCTTTTCTTGTTTTTGCAGGTACAACTTTGATTGTTTTGCTTGTAGTCAATGTGTCTCATGTACAGCTGCTTTGTAACAATGAAAATTGTAAAAGCGCTATATAAATAAAGTTGAGTTGAGTTTTGAGTCAACGACAGTGGAAAGTAATGTTAAGTACAATACTATATTTATGGGAATTATTTATTACAACTTTTTTTATCCATCTGGTAAATAAGTTTTGGTCAAATGTAAACATAAAAAAACGATTTGACTCCTCTTTAGATGAGGAGATTAAAACAATAATATGAAGTTCAAACATCAAACTAGAGGAGAAACTAATGCTGGTGGTCCCACAGAAACAAGCTGAGGTGGTGTTAGCAGCTCACGGTCTCTGTTGATCTGTTTGTGATGGAGACAGATTGCTTGTGTATCTGTGTGGGACTGTGTTCACAGTCCTGTAACCCTGATCGGACGGCACGCCAAAGCCCAGCCTCATGGCAGCGGCACCGCCGGCCTGACCCAAACCTTGCTTCAGCACACCGGAAGAGTACGGCCTGTGCTGCTGGGCCATCGGAAACACCACCGGCTGGATGTGCTTTCCCGGAGTGTTGAAGGAGAACTCGGGCGGTGGGCTGCTGGGCTTCGCGGGTGTAGACGTGACCGGGTCACACTCCTCCAGTTGTTTGGTCACGGCGGGAGGAAAGGCAGCAGAAGTGACGTACTCGGAGAGACTGAGCGAGCCGGTCGGGAGAACGCCCCCCGTCAGCGAGGGACGGCTCCAGTCGTCTTTGAAGATCTGAACTGTAAGCACGGACACCTGTGCGTTCAAGCGGTTGGTGACGTGAGCCAGAACCATCTGCTCATCAGCGTCCCTGCGGATGCGCACGTGGACCGAGCCGGCCTGCGCACAAACACACGACTCAATGTCATTTAAACAAATCCTTCGCTGTAAAATGACTTCATCATCTCAGAGGTTTACATGAGACAAAGTGCTGTATAATGTTTTTACTAGGTTTTTATGCTTTCACATTTATATATTCCACTACCTTAAGTGCTATATTATGTATATTAGTCAAAATCTGCCAATAATTCATGTAAAAATCTATGATCTTTTAATGGAAAATGAAACAACATTTGATCAAACTTTGCCAAACGTCTTAAGGCCAGATTTACTAACAGTTTGCGGCAGTGCAATAGTCTCTTTTGGTGTAAAAAAACCTACTGTAGGTAATTATTAAAGACACGCAGAGAAAATTAGCGCTGGAAAGGTGTGGACACAGCTGTTTTTGCGACTGAACAAATTGACCTTATGCATTTCCTATTCAGACGCAAACTTTATGAGAGGAGAGTATTTAAATAGATCACACAACGTGATTTACTAAGGTTTGTGCTCGTCATTGTACTGGTATTTGCGGATTTGTTTATTGGCCAAAAACATCTGTAAAGATTTTTTTACATAGTGTTGCAGTATTTCTTATAAATGATTCGTCTGTGCACATCATTATTATTTTTAATAATTTGCTCTTTAATCAAAATCATTACGCTCCCCTCTCAACGACATCTCTTCTCTTCATGATGTAATACTCAGGTAGAACTTATATTATATACGGTAGAACTATAGAACTATACTGACTGTCCAATGGCTACCGGCGGTGTCTCAGGCTGTAAACTGGCCACCATTTTGTTATGCACACCGCCCAACTTACAACAATCCAATCAACGAGGGGAGGGTGAACTGAAGTCCCACCTTACATTTTTTCTGGCAGATATACGATACAGAGAAGAAGACAATTACATCTTCCGTTTCATGGTGACTATAAACGCTACGGTAATTTGCACTGCTCTTGGTAGATTGCGTTGGTCATTATGGGAATGAGATATTGCTCTTGTTCTTTAATGTGTCTGTTTAGTAAATCCCATCAGTGTTTCTTTAAAAAATATATATTTGTATTTGCCCTGTTTAGTAACTCTGGCCCTTAATCTTTTTGTGAAGCTAGTTTTCAAGGAGATGTGTGTACTCCCTGAATCTCTGCTTCTCATAAATACTCATAAAGTCAATACATGTGTTATGTTGATGTTTTTAGTAGTAATATTCAGGTTTTCGATGGACATGTGTAAAGAGTGAAATATGTGATGATGATTTTTTGGGAATTATAAAATGTACTGGAGTCGTCCAAAATCCTTTTGTGCAATTCATTAAACTTATTTAAGTGGCTTAAATAAATGACATGTTACTCAAGACTCGGACATGTTTGACTGTTGTAAGAAATGAATATGTGATAAATCTACTGCTGTTCCATTATTTCCAACTGGTCTATGGGTAGTTGACAAATAAATGTGTAAATGTATCCTTTGGTGTGCCAGCAAAAATGTAGAAAAAACAATTAAGATAAATCTCTCTTATGCCTTTTTAAATGATAAATATAAACATGAATAATATAAACAAATATATTATTAACAGTTTGCTTTCTAAATTTCACATATGGCCATATTTTTGTCAACTACCCATTTAATATATGCAAATCCACCCACATCTCACTCAGTATACAACGTTTTTGACTCTCTATATTAAACGTTGCAGTGGTTTTAAAGTGATCAGAAAAGCGTCTACATACCAAAGAGCCAAAGCCAATGGTCCAGAAATGTTCATTTCTGACTTCAAGAACTCCATCCAGCGTAGAGACCTGAGAAGCCAACAAACACATTCAAACTTCAGCTGACAAACAAGAGGTAATCACATCCATCAACAGACGGCCTCACCTCTCGGAGCAGTTTATCAAGCTGACCAATCACATGAGAGGGGGTGGTCTGTAAGTAAAAGAACAATGTAACGTGTCACACATCATCATCACACGTGAAGAAAATGACACGCGTGTGTGACGTAACGCACCTGAAGCAGAACTTTCCCGCTGTACACGCTCATGGGATACATGGTGCCGAAGGTCATGAGGGCGATGGCGATGGCAGTGGCCGTGTCCATCGCATTATAATTACTGCACAACACAACAACAACCTTCAATAACTCGACACAGATCATGCACACTGTCTACCACCACCTCATTACCCTCGCTATGAGTAGACTTCAATTATCATCCTATAGACAAGTGAACATTTGCTTTTGCGATAATCCATGAAGTGAGCCGAAGGTCCGTCTGCCGCTAAAAGGCAGAGCGCTCCTCCAACATCTGCCATCACAACTACTTACTTGATTTCAATAAGCATGTACGTGATGCCGAGAGCGCCGGCGCCGGCGAGGTTTATCAGCACGAAGGGATTCATTCTGGGTAACAGAAAACTGCTGAGCGCCGGGATGAGTCCACACACACTGCACACACACACACACATTTACACACTGTGACTGTACGACAACACAAGTCAACGTGAGAGCCAGAGCGAGAGCGAGGTGGTACCTTCGACTCAGATCGGCCACATGTTCCTGAAGCCAGCTGGTGCTCGCCGCTGAAATCACACACACAAATCACGATAAAAACTATCACTGCAGCTGAGACACGAGAGAACAACACCTCTTTGACCAGATTAATGTTCAGATAATATTTCTTCTTCGACAAATGTGAATCACTATATGACTGTACAGTGTGTATTGTGAGTTGATCTCTGTATCTTGTGTCGTTTGCATCTAAGATAAGACTGTGAGATAAGATGACATAACATCATGGAGTCATGTTGTCGCACTGAACCTGCTCAATGCTGGAGCGATCTTACCTTCAGACACAAAGACGAAGGGTTTGTTCTTCACTGACAGTAGAGTCAACAGATTAAAGAACAGAGCCACAAATGTTCCCACCAACAGACGACCGCTAGAGAAAAAACACAACAGTGCTCGTGACAGCATGTCATTTACATTAGCTGTAATCTCAAGGCATCCAATGAAATCTACAGTATCATAAAAGCTCTAGAATGACACGTGTAAGAGATCATCTACGGCTAGACATCAAGAAGATGACGAGGTTTGTGGTTTTGGCAAATCATCTAATCAGACTTCTGCGCCGCTGCAAGCTATCAAGGCATTGTGAGGACCATTTCTCAAGAGTTCTGCGAGTTCTAAACTCAGTGTTTTTGGCTGAAGTGAGCGAAAATAGCTGGGAAAGAAATCAGATTTGTTTGTGTTTTCCGTCTTAACGTGACAGAAGCCTAACATTACTGCCATCCTATGCCGCTAATATAAATCTTTTCACTCACTGCCGATGAATCAAGAACTTTTTTTGTTTGAATAGGAATTCATACAGTAGCCTAAATCCTATTTTACTTTGTGGAGCTCAACAAATGTATCACTTTTGCTTTTTCGAGGGCTCACATCTGTCTTCCACCTGTTTTGAACAATTGGGATGTTCTCATTTACTATGTGTTGTGTACACTACTATTAACACCTGTGAAAGCTGAACATCTTTTTGTTTTGTCTTGGCTTTCGTTTCATTTTGCATGTTTATTGCATGTGTACTTTACTGTTACTAAAATAATAATATTGTAATTGAATGTAATACATCCTAATGCAATGTAATGAATGACGGAAATTGACGGTGAATGACGGTGCTTGCTTTTCACTCACGTGTGAACCTCTGGCTGCTCCACAAACCGCTCGACACTGAGAAACACAACACAACATTCAGTTTAAAATGACAGCTAACATTGTGGTTAAGCGATATAAGACCCAGAGATCACAGCACAGCAGTGAGATTTCACCTCTCCTTCAGGATGAAGAGAGCACCCAGCTGAACCAACACAGTGGAGGCGAACACCGCCAACACCTCGAACCGCTCGAACCTGACATCACAAACACACACAGAATAAAACACACCACTGGCATGCTCACACGCCATGGTGCTCTATGACCATCCTATTGCTTTTGCAACAAAGATCTCACGTGTGTGAAAAACAACAGAATCAATGAGAAGAAACCCATTCATGAGCTCAAACCATTCTTACCCAAAAGTGTAGACCTGACTGGGCTTCTTCATGCTCACCCAGAAACTCAGAAAACATGTGAGAAGACTGTAAATGTGATACAACACATTAAAAACAGAAAACATATATATAACAGATAGTGGTGCAACAGATCACAAAACTCACGGTTCGGATCATATTACAGATTTTGGGTCACGGATTTTTGGATCAGCTAATGTAAATGCTCATCTTAGTTTTAGTTTTATAATATGAACAGTTCAGGGAATTTCGTAAAGAAGAAGTTGTGAAAATACCCTGAAGATATTAACAGATTATTAAACATGATTATTTATTTTCTATGCTATGTTATACAGCATGCATGCATGAGGCCTATTTTAAAAATGTCAATACGTATAAGAAATAAATATGATGTAAATGTGCAATCAGAGTAAACAGCTGACAACTGCCTCTCTAGAGGTCAGATTATAAATGTGTTATGATGGCGATCATGGAGTGGATTTCCACTGACTTTCATCTTTTTGAATGTGTTACATAATTATGAGTGAGTGGCATGTCAAAATTGCGCACGTTAAAGTTTTTTTGTGGATCGCTTATGGCGCATTGGATTGCTCATTTGCGCTTTGACTCGACACAACATTACTTTCACTTTACAACTCGTTTATGCTTTATGGCTTAAGTTAAGATAAACGCAAGGATGCGCTTTCATACTGTACTCCTCATGTCATTGTACTCCAGATACTGGCGAGAGAGAGCAAGCTCATGCAGAACTATCTTTTAATCTATGATGAATACACTTGTAGTTAATTGGCGGGTCACATGCATTCTGAACTGTAGTGCACGATCCGTACAGATCACAGATCAACCGCCATCCATATCACCACTAATAATAGACGTGTTATACATGAGCAGAGCGCAGTGCGGACGGAGTTATGGGTAGTTAAAACAGATGAAGTCCCAGTGTTAGTAGTGTTTACTAAAGACGGACACATACAACTGAGGGGTAGTAAAGGATCATGGAGTGTTTCAGCGTGTTGTATAATAAATCCATTAGTCCTCGTCTACAGGAAGCCTCAGGTCTCCAGTAAACTGCCTACAGAAACACAGCTAAACTATGACAAACTCTCCCTGGGTCAGAAATCACCTATTTCCACACCATATAGTAGGCGAGAATCAGTATCAGAGTCATGAATAGTATGTCTGAAATCTCAGTATGCAGAAAACAATACGGCAGAAATACCCGGATGGTCTACTGCTTCCGCCGAGATTTGTGTGTGTGCATTTGATGGACTCTATCCCATCATTCCCATGATGCCACGGGAGCAGAGCAACAGTCACATTTCAAAAGTTCTGGACCCATTCTTGTTGTTGGGCATACCTAATGGACTCATTGATACATCTGCTGGAAGGAAATTATATAATGTGCTAACCTTTGCTACAAGAAAAAATATCTTGCTTAACTGGATCAATGATAAAGCTCCATCACTTAAAGGGGTCATATGGCGTGAATACGTGTTTTTCTGTATCTTTGGTGTGTTATAAGTTGCTCATGCATGTATTAGACAAGTAATTTTCATCTGTTCTGGGAGCGACCTAGGCTTTTCCGCCCCGACGGGCTGCACCCCAGCAGCATCGGAGCGGATCTTCTGTCTGACAACATCTCAAAGACGCTACGCACCGTTTGACTAGTAAACCAAACCTTTAACCATAGTCTGTGTTCCTCTCACTCAACTGTTAAAAATGTTACTGCTTCCAAATGCATAGAGACTGTGTCTGTCCCCCGAATAATAAAACAAAATAATAATTTCGGTAAACGTCAGAGAAAAAACCTTTGACAATGTAATAAACGACCAAAACTAACTCATAAAGTTCGGCCTACTTAATATTCGATCACTAAATTCAAAAGCAGTTATTGTAAATGAAATGATTAGGGTTGTTCCGATACCGATACTAGTATCAGAAATTCCACCGATACCACATAAAATTCTGGTATCGGAATCGGCGAGTACTTGAATCCATGTACCGATCCGATACCAATTTCTTAAACAGGACCTAGTTATGCCTGTTAGCTTTGCTTCACGCTGCAAATGGCAAGCCTTCTTCACTGCTCAGAATGCAAACACAGAAAGTTGTGCTGTGAAGAAGAAATGAAAATGTGCTAGGGACATGCACGAATATTCGATCCGCAATAATTATTAGAAAATTAAAAATGCTATTTGAATATTTGTATTTTTCATTAAAAAAACTGCATCATCACCACAGGTTTAGAATTGTCTTGTCTTATTTAACGCTTCTTCACTTCATCTATAATGACTTTTTAATGTACAGAAAATATAAAAAATAATTTGTATGTGTTCTAAATCTTTCTACAGTCAGATCGCAAGCTAGTTTAAATATTTTAAGTTCACACACGACGTCCTGACGGATCGCGTGTTATGTTCAGCTCACATCACCAAAAATGTTTTAAAAACTGGTGAGCCACAGAATTCGTTAACATTACATTACTTATATATAAGTTGGTATAAAAATACCAACTTAATATTAAATGATTCGATGATTCATTTATTTATTACCATGTCTTGTTAGGAGCGGTTGTTTGTTCGTTAGAAATATGTTGGGCTAACTAATGCTGATTTCAATAACTTTAAACATTAAAATGTAGATTTCACTGCAACTAATGTTAATAAATTTGGCCTTAGCATAAGACTGGTACCTTTCTCCATACCTAAAACCTGCATTTTCCTCCTAAGAACTTCAGGGTTCTTTAGGCCTTCAAGTTATAGCCTGTAAATAAATCCGCACGGGTGTTTGTTTTAAAACGCGTTGAAGGCTTAGTTGAATTTACTTATTGATGTAAATGCAGTCTTGTATAAAGTACTTGAAAGCAATACTTGAGTAAAAGTACAAGTATCTTACCAAAAAATGACTTTGGTAGAAGTTAAAGTCACCCTTTAAAATATTACTTGAGTAAAAGTCTTAAAGTACCTGACATTTAGTATACTTAAGTATCAAAAGTAATTGTCTGATATAAAATGTACTTAAGTACTAAAAGTAAAAGTAAACGTATTTAAAAAAAGTGAACGGTTAGAATTTTGAGGTAATTAAATCAAAGCAAATCTCAAGTTCAACAAAATGCACGGTGCTTTTGAAGATGTGAGTAATCCTGAAGGCTCCTCTGTAACCTGCCATTAATTAGCCTAATGTGGTCTAAAAAAATCCCTCCACCGGTGTAACGCTAATTTACCTAGGAAATATTCGGCCGCCACTTAGGCTATACCAGAAACCGTTATTAACCATTTCAGTATTATGTGTTGAATTAATTCGGAGGGAAATCATTGGTGTTGTTAAATATCTGCACATTGGCTAATCAGAAAAGTTAACTAGCACACGTTAGCCTGGCCATCACGTTAGCCAGATATCTGAACAGGCTTATGATAACTAATTCATGTTAAATAACGTGAATTGAATGAAAATTAATTTAACCTACCTCGATGTGCTTCTTCAGGTTGGACGGGGAGTTTTTTAATGCCAATATTTCAGTGACTCTCGGTAGGCATACCGGGTTTCCATCCAAAGTTGCGTATTTAGCTTATGCGCAAAATTGGAAAATCGCATAAAACATTTGCCGTTTCCATCCAACTAGTCAACCTAATAAACTGGCACTAAATATCAGTAAGAGAAGCCACTGAATATAATAGTTTTGATATACTTGCGCAAGCAGACGATTAGGAAACTCAATAAATGCGGTGCTTTTGTGGATGCCAGCTGTTCGGGAAACACAGTCGTGACAGTTCTAAGAGGCAATTACAAAAATACTTGACGACTTTGCTCAGGCGTTTAAGAATGACCATCACAACATTTCTGATGCTGTGTCACAAGATCAGTACTCTGGTTAGTCAGGTTACGCAGTCTCATAGTGCAGTTACGTGACTTTTTGGAGGAATTTATTCAGCAAATGCGTTTCCATCTCCCATTATTCGCATTAACCCTTTTTCGCAAAAATGAAAAACCACCTCAAGCGAGCGTAAAAACCTTTTTGCGAATTAAGGGTTTTTAATTTGAAATTTAGCGTTTCCATCACTCGTTTCTGATGCGAAACTTCAAAATGCGAATAAAACCAGAGTAATGGAAACCCACACTTAATCCGGTAGGAAGAATTTTTCACTCCAATGTACGAAAATATTTCTTGCAAATACGGCAACGGGTGTGTAACGTTATCTTCGTCACCACCACGGAGTTCACCAAGTTCGTCACTGTACATGTAGTCGAGATGCTCGTCATCTGCTACCAGAGTGGTAACGTTAGCAGCAGAGCCTGCAGCAGGTGCTTCCATGATGGCATCAATAATGTGACATGCCCGGACAAGCAGGACTTCTTCTTCTTCGTGCTTGGCGGTTGACATGACAACAAACAGGCATTACGTCACCAACTCAAATTTCTTCTGAAAATTCTTTAATTTGTAGTAACGAGTAACGAAGATGGTTAGGAGAAATGTATCGGAGTAAAAGTACACATTTTATTTAGGAAATGTAGTGGAGTAAAAGTGAAAGTTGTCAGAAATATAAATAACGAAGTAAAGTACAGATATGTGAGAATTCTACTTAAGTACAGTAACAAAGTATTTGTACTTCGTTACATTACAACACTGTGTAAATGCAATGCAAAGCTAAACAAGACAGACACTGACCATGAAACGACAAATAAAACAATATTTGCGGTGATGATCAGCAGAATTAGTCATTCTTCCTCAAATGCCGGTCACGTATAAACAACAAGCACTAAAATGGCTCCGTTTTTGTTTTTAGGATCAATTAACAGTCGGTATGTTTACTTTATTTATTATCAACATTATAAACAATAAAGCCAGATATTCTTGTCAGATCTGGGTTCTGTTACCGGGAGTTAGAGAAGAGCAACGCAACGCATTATTCACATTCTCCGCTTTCGGCTTGTTGAACAGACTTTCAACAGAGTAAAATAGACCTACTGTATTATGCTGTTTTTTCTTATCAAGAACATGTTAAACAAAATAAACAAGATAACCATATATCACAGACTTTCAATATGCATTTTGTTTTGTATGTTTGGTTTTTGTATGATTTCGCTTTGCGCAGGTTTAAATGCAGTTTTTATGTATTTAAAAAAAAACGAATATTCGTTTTTTATGAGCTCAAATATTCTAAAATGAAATTATTGAAAAATGCCCATCCCCAGTGCTAGCGCTAGTGGCAGTATTTCAGAGTGGACCAACCAGCCAGTAAAACTGTGACTTAAGAAAAAGAAATAATATTACTGTCAAATGTCTGTCAGATAATAAATATACTCTCTAATTTACTGTATGTATTTGTTCATGTTTTATTAAGAGATAAGTCTAAAGCACACCATAAAATAATTATATAAATTCACACAGTATATACAGCTGTATACAGATACACACCCTGGTATCGGATCAGTACTCGGTATCGGCTGATACCCTGAGCCCAGGTATCGGGAAGGGAAAAGGGTATCGGAACATCCCTAGAAATGATCACAGACAACAGTTTTGATATACTTTGCCTTACCGAAACCTGGCTTAAACCAAATGATTCTTACGGCCTAAATGAGTGTACCCCACCAAGCTACTGTTATGAAATATGCATGAGCCACGTCCGGTTGGTCGAGGTGGTGGTGTCGCAACAATCTTTACAGACTTTCTTACTGTAACTAAGAGAACAGAGCATAAATTTAAATAATTTGAAGTGCTTGTGTTGAACATAATTGTTCCAAACGAAAGTAAAAAAAACATTGCTTTCTCTTACATTGGCTACTGTGTATAGACCCCCTGGTCCCTACACTGATTTTCTGAAAGAGTTTGCAGACTTTTTATCGGACCTATTGGTTAACGTTGATAAAGTACTTATTGTCTGAGATTTTAATATCCATGTAGATAATGCGAATGATGCATTAGCAGTGGCATTTACAGAGCTACTATACACTCTTTTGGAGTAACACAACACAGCAATGGACCCACTCATCGATTTAATCATACACTAGACTTGATTATATCTCATGGAGCCGATCTAACCAATATAGATATTATACCTCAAAGCGACGATGTCACTGATCACTATCTTATAACATGTACACTGTGCACTGCAGAAATCAGCCGTTTAACTCGTTATCGACAGGGTAGAACAATTCGACTACTAAAGATAATAACCATACCAATAAATACAGAATCGCTCGATGACATGACCAGCAGCTGGGCACTATTTCCTCTAATACATTAGAAGCTGTCGCACCTATGAAGTCAAAAAAGATTAATGAGAAAAACGTAGCACCATGGTACAATAGCACCACTCGCGCCCTTAAAAGAGAAACACGTAAACTGGAGCGTAAATGGAAACAAACCCAATTAGAGGTCTTTAAAATTGCGTGGAAAGAGAGTGCAAACTGTTATAAAAAGGCACTAAAAGCAGCAAAGGCTGAGCACCTCCGTAACCTCATAGAAACTAACAAAAACAATCCAAGGTTTTTATTTAGTACAGTTGCTAAACTAACAAATAAACAGACTTCACCTGACCTGCGTATTCCGTCGCACCTTGGCAGCAATGATTTCATGAATTTTTTTACAGAGAAAATTGAAAACATACGAGAAAAAATAGTAAAAACTCAACTTCCAAGTCTGTCCTATGAATTAGTACCAACCATCGCCCCAAAAGAAAGGCTACAGTGTTTCCCATTCTGTCGGTTCGACACAACGTCGAGAGACCGACAGAATGGGGTTTGTCTTGAGAACCTATCATCTTCTGAGTATTTAGAAAAGGCCAATGAAAATTGGCGAATGAAATTTGCATGCCGGGCTCCTCCCCGGATGTCCGGGTATAAGAGGGAAGCCGGCGTGCTCATTCATTCACCTTT
>NC_079898.1:1463838-1575623 GCF_024868665.1 Triplophysa rosa
TATAACTGTGGAAAGTCAAAAGAGGATGGGCAAACAAAAATAAGTGATGTCATGTAGAACCTGATTGGGAGAAGATGATGTTAGGTAAATATGATTGGTTTAAACTGTGATAACGACTTGAGAACAGTGTATAAAAGATGGAGTCAGAAGTGTAATTGTTGGGCATCTACAGATGAACTCTGTGTGTCTCACTTTGCTTGCTCGAGCAAATAAAGATTGAAACCTCTGGAAACCTGGCTCTCTGGTCTTCGTGAATTCTTTCAACATTGGCTGACCGACTTTCCGCCACGACATAACCTCTCCCCCTCCACACTGGGAATGTATGTAGCCGCTACGGCCGCTCATCATGACCCAAGTGCTGGGTAGCCTCTGGGACAGCACGACCTGGTCATTAGGTTCCTAAGGGGCGCGAGAGGGTGACCACCTTACCTGCGCTCCGTACCCTCTTGCGACCTAGGTGGCGGGCCTCAAGAGGCCCCGCCCCCTTCGAGCCTCTCGGGGTTGCCGCTCTTTCTCAGTCTTGAGACTCTCCCGAGAGACCAGGTGGTGAACCTGCAGGCGCTCCCCACCGGGGAGGAAGACCCAACCTATCCGTGTTGTGCCCAGTACGCGCACGGCGCCTCTACTTGGACCGCACGCAGAGCCCTTAAGCTCTGAGCAGCTCTTTGTCTGTTTCGGGGGTCAGCAGAAGGGAGTGCTGTCTCCAAACAGAGTCTGGCGCACTGGATCGTGGATGCCCTCGTTAAGGCATACCGATCTCTTTCGCCCCTGCCCGTTGGGGGTGAGGACACCCCTCGTGGGCACTGGCTCAGGGCGCCTCTCTGGCAGACATCTGCAGAGCTGCGGGTTGGGCTATGCCTAACAACTCCGTGAGGTTCTAATACCTACGCGCGGAACCGGTGTCAGCCCGCATCCTGGTAAGGTGTGGTCATATGCCCATCCCCAACTAGAGATTACGTCAGCTACATCTGAAAATCCTGTGCCATCCTCCTGTGAGAGCCTGTGGTCTGACTGACCATCCCAGCTCCATCTCAGGCAATTCCATCCCCAACCAAGAGCAAAGACGGACTACTTGTCACATTATTGCTAAATTTACAATACTTGGTATTTAATACTAAACTTACATCACATGACAGCAGTTTGAAGTTATAGCTGCACTCAGTGACTGATTGGAGGTTTCTGGGTGGGTGTTTGTGGGGAGTAGGCTTGTTGGTTGTGGTTTCATTTGTTGGGGCTGTGTGGGTCTGGTTTGGTCTTGTTTTGTTGTCGATGTAAGACAACAGAGGAATAAAGTTAATTATGCCATTACTATTTTTCCCTGGTTGTTCCTTTGTTGTCTGGTGTCGATCGCGTAATGGGACCGGGTTGGACTTGCATTGTTTCGGCGGGTGGGGCTTCCTGGGTCGCGGCTGGTGGGCTCTCCCTGTTCTTCGTGGACGTTTGCTCGGTGGCTTTTGGTTGGGGTCACTGAGTGCAGCTATGACACGGCAGAGGAGATCTGGCCCTCCCGGCTGAGCCTGGTTTCTCTCCAGAGGTTTTTTTCTCCATTTGTTCATCATTAGAGTTTGGGTTCCTCGCCACAGCAGGGCAGTGTTGGCTTGCTCACCGGGGGACTGCATTTATTTATTAGATATTATTTATTAGAATAATCTTGCTTGGTCTATAAATACCATGCACTGAGCTGTTTTTCCTTTCTGTGTTTTTCTGTTTTTCTCCTGTAAAGCTGCTTTGGAAGAACGCACATTGTGAAAAGCGTTATATAAATAAATTGAATTGAATTAATATTCGTTTTAGCCTCGTCATATGACCCCTCTAAAGGCTATTTTTCAGTTGATCCCAATAGAGAATCTAACTTATGTATTAAATAAGAAAATCAAGAAGACCCGTTTTGTAAGGTCTGGACCTTAATATTGATTTCTTCAAAATCCTGTAATTTTTTTGCAAACTAGACACGTTTTATTTTGTTGTTATCATGTATGGAGTTGATTAATGTAAAAAAAAGTAATTTAAATACTTTAACATAAGGCAGCTACATAACCAAAATGTAAATAAATGAAGGGGTTTGAATACTTTCGCAAGCCACTGTACTGTATAGGTACACTCACCGGGCACTTTATTAGGTACACCTGTTCAATTGCTTGTTAACACAAATAGCTTATCAGCCAATCCCAAGGCGGAAACTCTAAACGTGGTGAAGACGACTTGCTGAAGTTCAGCCCGAGCATCAGAATGGGTAAAAAAGAGGATTTAAGTGATTTCAAAAACTGCTGATCTGCTGGGATTTTCATTGATTTAATAAGATCATAGATTTTTTTTAAAGTCAATAAAGCATGCATATACTGTATTTGACCTTTAACTTGTTAACATGTTTTTCGATTTGAGTATGTAGTGTGTAAATATGATCAATTGTGCTGTAATTTGACAAAAGTCCAATTTGACTTCTGCTTAGAACATTGTGTGTCGTGATGAAGTCTAACAGCCGAGCGTTTATTAAACTACAGAATAACTCACAAGGATGCCTCCAGAGTCATTTTCTTGAGTGATATAACAGGCTAATTTATCGGGATCATTCAGTTTTGTCCTCTTTCTCTCATTTTTTTGTCTCGAATGTTTTATGCAACATTCTGATTTGGATGCAACTTTGGATAGAAACATAGCAATTGATCACACAGAAATAGAAAATGTATTTCATACAACAGGTACTTGGTATCTGGACATGAGTTTGTGTTGTTAGTATTAGTAAGATGTTAGTGTTTAAACATGAGGGTGTAAATGTCATCAGTGGGGTGTGAATATAAGATGTGGAACTCACCTGAAGAGATCGAAGATAGTGAGGTACGTATATGCAGTTAAAGCTGAAAAATAAGACAGACACAGGATTTAAAACACACACACATGCACACACACATGCACACGCGCACGCGCACGCGCGCGCACGCGCACGCGCACGCGCAGCAGCAGTGGACAGATACATTCTGACATGTTTGATCTGAAGCTGGTTTCTACATCAATGCCTCCTTAGGGATCAATCATGTGACATCTGCCAATCTTGACTGGATTGTTGACAAGATATATTATTTTGTCTGAATCTAACCAACCCGTCCACTGCAAGAGAAAACTAGAATCTGTGGGTTTGGGTGGAGGGATGAGGTAACGCTACACTTACAAAAGACGGAGGGACGCACAAATAAATGGAAGAGCGACGAAGGCTAAGAAAGGAATCCGTACTGTGTGCACACTGAGGTGACTTGTGTATGTTTACAGACGCAATCGATGAAAGCGAAGAGGAGATGAAGACGCAGTGGTAAAGCAAGCCTGAATATTTAATAGCGTGTACAGACTGAGGATCCGCTGACCTTCATGAGCCGTCCTCATGAGAACACAGCTCCATTAAGTGCTGACTGCTTACTCCAAGCGCTGGGGAGCGTCAGCCCGAGGCGAGTATCGCCTTTCCCTGCTGCCGGGGTTTTCGGTAAAAAACATTTGCAAACTGCAGCCCTCAGCTGTCACCCAGTTCTATAACACGCATCGAGCGGCTCGGCTCGGGTGTCTGTCAACGCGGCACATTAAAATAACAATTGATCGCTCCATATGTAAACTAAAAGCTTTATCGACAAACTACAAAGCAACACCTGGTGGGGGAAACGGAGACGAGCGGAGGAAGAACAATGCCGGCACAGCTAAACACACTTCTGCTGTCATATCACGACACAAACCACAGAAGAAGGGTCACATCGCCCGCAATGCTCCGGGATCTTACTTGAAACATGACAGAACAAGCAAACCCAAGGCAGATCTAGAAGAGTTAGCCTTCACGTCAAGAACAAACAAACAGTCTGGGTTTCTCCTCGGGCAAACATGGTCATCCACAGTTAAAATGACTGTACTCTTGAACTGCAAAACCAATACTGTCAATAAACGCAAAGAAACATTTGATTTGTCATTTTATTCTGTGGTTATTATTTGGTTTTAGAAAATCTTTCAAGTTACAGTATATTATGGCTATGAAACTCTCACTATCCTCCTTTCTTGCTCTCTTTACAAAACATGTTTTCCACTGGCCTTCACTGATTTTCATTTGCCAGACCTGGGCCGGATTCACCGAACTGTTCTTAAAACAAATTATAAGATTGTTAGTTCGCAAGAATGCTCTTAAGTGCGATTCTCAAACATTTCTTAAGGCCGTACTCTCATTTAGCCCTGTTGCTCTCAACTGTGCCCGAGCGCGATTGTCCCCCTCCCCACTCTCCCATTGGCCTGCGTTCACATTGCACATTGCTCTTTCATCATTACAATGAGACTGCTTCGAAGCAAATGTAAACAAAGCGATCCCTCTCAGCACAACGGAATCCATCGCAATGTTCAGTTTGGGGCTTATTAGAGGTGTTTAACTTAATGCGCACACTGCACAGACCGATCTGCTTTAATGATGTCATTGTCATACGAGAGCGATAAGAGAGTAAACGGCTCATTATGCTTTATTATCGTAAAGCCTATCGTTACACACGTTGGATTATGTCTGACAAACCTGGAGTAGTTTTGGCTGCGATGACACACACCTACTCGTGTAAGTGCGCTGTTTATCAGTTTTTTACAGTGACAGCTGAATCTCAGGCATCAAACAGTCGCATAATTTACGTCATGTTTTCTGTTCTGCGCTCCGGCGCGATTTGCACTCACACTACATGTGTACCACGCCTGAGCCCAACCGCACCGTGCTCTTGACCACCTCTTCCAAGCGAGCCAGGGACTGCTAAACGAACCATGCCCGGGCGCAATATGGAGCGATCACACTAGTCAAATGAACCGGGCTTTGGGGGTCAAACGTGCTCGGGCACAGTTCAGATTGCCTAGTGAAAGTACACCCTAAGAAGCTCTCTAATATTTTCTTAAGATCTTAAGAACATCTTAATTGTTTTCGTAAGAATAAATGACAAATGCTTTGTCAATGACTACACTCGCCTGCTCATGAGGTAACTGTATATATTCATCTACACAATAAACTTTATTTGTGTAACAAGCTCCTCACATTCTTATATTAGCACGTGATGTGTTCAACAGTATATATGATCGCACGTTAGCTACAATGTTAGCAAGCGTTACACAAAATTATATTTCTTATAGTACTTTTTGTGTTACCACGCCATAACAATTGTGCCCCTGTCTGTTTCCAGTTGCTTTGTGGCAGAATAAATGTAAAAAAACACTAAATTGAGGGACACTAATTGACCTTATCATTAATATATCAATATAAAAATATTTTTATGGCAATTAAACAAATAAATCAAAATTATGATTCTGGCTCAATACAATACACGTCACATGTGAAACAACCAAATACATGTATTAAACATCTTACCTTTTGAGATTTAAGACAACCGTGAGGCTACCTTAATTTTAAGATGATATTTACAACAGCTTTTGTTTCGAGAATGTTTTGAGACATTTTAGAAAAATTAAGAACCGTCTTAAGACATTTTGGGGGGGGAATACATAACATTCCTAACTTTATATGGGAATTAAGAAGAATTTTCTTAAGAATGTTATGTAAATCCGGCCCCAGATTATTATTTTGATATAAAATCATGTCAGTATGATAGGGCATTCAAAAGTAAATGATTATTCCCGAACCCTTATTTTAAATAACAGTCTTTATTTTCACCATCAGGGCTTGACATTAACACCTGTCAACATGCCAAATGCAGGTAGATTTCTTTCATATTGCCGTGAGCCACACAGTAGTTTATGACCCTCATTGGGCCGAGGCACTTGAGCATGAAGTTCAAGTGTTGCTGCGCAAAGGTGCCATAGATTTAGTAGATCCCCAAGTTCATCCAGGGGGATTTTTTTCCATTTATTTCTGGTCACAAAAAAAGACGGCGGGTTTCGACCGATTTTAGACCTACGGAACTTCTTTTTCTGAAGTTCTTACTGTTCCGAATGTTGCGCATGGCAGATATGTTACAGGCTGTTATGCCACAAGATTGGTTTGTGATAATAAATTTAAAGGATGCGTTTTTCCACGTTCTGATTGCTCCTGACCTGAACACAGGCAGTTCCTTCGGTTTGCATTCAAGGGTCACACATTTAATTTCAGGGTTCTTCCGTTCGGCCTGGCTCTGGCTCCAAGAGTTTTTTCGAAGTTCGCCCAGGCAGCATTGGAACCACTTCAAAGGTCTGGCATGAGAGTTTTGCCATACCTGGACGATTGGCTTGTCTGTGCAGCATTACCACAGCAAGCAATGGATCATACTCGTCAGCTTTTGAACCATGTAGCAGTCTTGGGAATTGCTGTCAACAGGGACAAATACAAGCTTGTTGCGAGGCAGTCGACCGACTTCATAGGTCTCACTCTCAACTCTGTCACCATGCTGGCTGTTCCAACTCCAGAGAGAATCAGGTCATTGTGAGGGGTGAAGGGCGTCTTCGTGTTGGAAACACTCAACGATACATTTCCCTCATGAGACTTTTGGGTAAGCTCACGGCAGCGTCAGTAATTCCACTAGGGCTGTTGTGACTCAGGTCATTCCAGCGATGGCTCATTCAGAAACGTCTGTGTCCAACACAGCACAAATACACAAAGCTCCAGGTCACACATCGCTGCGTACGGACACTAGCGCCTTGGTTGCAGAGGCAGTTTCTACTGAGGGGAGTGTCATTGGGACCTCCACCTTCACGGTGGGAGGTCGTGAAGACAGATGCCAATCTTCTCGGATGGGGCGGAGTCTGGCGCAAGAGGGGAGTGAGTATTACTTGGAGACAGATGATGCGCACAGCGGACATAAATGTTCTGGAGCTGACTGATTTGTTTCTTACCCTTCTTCATTACCAGACTGCTCTCAGAGGAAAACATGTTTTAGAGGTGGTTCAAATGATATAGAGGACATATGGGACTGTGGCCAGTCAGACATTGCATTGCCATCATTGGTTTTCTCTGAGGGATGAACCGGGGTCTCTGGGTCTAGATGAACTAGCCCACGACTGGCCAGATGTGATGCTGTAATATTTGCCACTGATTTGGCGGACTCTGTGCCGAGTGCGCGACTTCGGTCATCGTCTGCTGTTAGTGGCTCCTTATTGGCCTGCGAGGCCTTGATTTCAGGTTCTGCTCTCACTGTTAGTAGGACCACCTTGCCGTTTACCCAGCAGACCAGACCTGCTGTGCCAGTTGGAGAGGAGAGTATGGTTACCACATCCAGATCAACTGAACCTGTGGGTGTGGCCCCTGGATCCACCGGGCCTCTCTTGGAGTGTTCACAGAGGGCCAGGGACACTGTTCTGAATGCCCTTGCACATGTAAGTGGAATGTGTTTTGTGACTGGTGTTCTACTCACAATGTTGACCCATTAAATTGTCTAGTGGATTGTGTTTTGAATTTTCTGCAACACTTTTTGAATCTAGGTCATTCTCCATCCACATTAAAGGTGTATGTGGCAGAATTAACAGCTCATAGATCTGACTTTGGTACTTCTTCTCTTGGGTCTGACTGCTTATTTGTTACCTTTCTGAAGGGAGCTAATTGCCTGTGTCCTCACCGGGGCTTATGAAGTCCGACGTGGGATTTGAGTATGGTTCTCGATTCCCTGTGCCAGCCCCCGTTTGAGCCAATTCTGGAGTCGGAAATTAAGTGGCTTTCTTTTAAAACCGCATTTCTCTTGGCCATAACTACAGCGAAACGTTTGAGTGAACTCCATGCTTTATCTGTGCGTGCCTCCTGTTTACGTTGGAATAGTGGATTCGCGATTGTCTCATTGTGGTCTAATCCGACTTTTCTACCCAAAGTTTTGTCCCCACATTTTATGAACCAGCCCATTGTACTGGCTGCACTGCCAATCAAACCGACATACCGTTGGAGTTGTGTCCAGTGAGGTCTTTGAAGGTCTACGTTGATAAGACAGCAGCCTGGCGCAAGTTGTTTGTTTGTATTAGTACAGCACGTTTGGGGTCTGCGCTTTCTAGGCAGAGGCTGGCAAATTGGGTGACAAAAGTGATTTTGCATGCGTACGAGTCGGCCGGGCAGTTGCTCAATGCCATTCTACACGTGCTTTGGCAACATCTTGGGCAGCGTTTAAAGAAGTTCGGTCTCTGAGATATGTGCTGCACGTTTTCTCGTTTCTACAGGTTGAATGTGCCTCCCTTGCCAACAGTGTGGGCTGCAGTGCTTTCTGCCTGTTCGGATGCTTCACAACAAATAGTGCTAACAGCACTGCCTCTGGCGGTCAGAACGTAAGGAAATAGAATGTTAGTTACTGGCGTAACTGTGGTTCTATGACTAAGTGGAAGACCACCAGAATCTCTGGTCACTGGGGATGGCGAGAATGATCTAGAGATCGATATGATGTGTTTTGGGGTTATTATAGCTAAAGACATGTCATAAGTCACAAGGTGACAACTTTGTTATTCTACTCTCGGTCATCTGCGAGTGTGAGGGTGCGCTGCGAGTGTGTTTTCCACTAGTGCTTACAGCACTGCCTCTGGTAGTCTTCCACTCATCATAGAACCACAGTTATGCCAGTAAATAACGTAAGTGATAGTTCACTCAAAATTGAAAATTCTGTTTTCATTTACTCACCCCTCTTGTCATTTCAAACCTGTATGAGTTTCATACTTTCACAAAACACAAAAGACGATATTTTAAAGAAATGTTGTTAACTGGCACCCATTGACTTGCATTGGTTTTGGAAGGCTTTCAAACCATGTTGAGCATGATTTGAAACTGCCTTGGTGTGTCCAGTATAGACAGGCATTATAGACAATTCTCTGTCAGACAGCACACCAGAATTAAGTTGACTTTCCTGCTTGAATGAACAAAAACACACAATATTATGTCATAGACGCATTCTAGTACATTGGCAAGCCACCCAATGACATATCAGCCAACTTCGAGAAAGCAGTCCACACACTGTAGGCTTTACGGAACCAGAAAGGAAGAAAGTGATGTAAAAAGAAAGTGATGTAGATCATTGGGTTATAGATGATTATCATTTAGATGTCTGCAAGGTAAAGGGGACAGATGTCAGCTCACCCATACTGTTGGTAGAACTGCACCACATCAGCAGACAGGCCGTACACATCAGATTCAAGACACCAAAGAGAAGAATCCTCCACGACTGAAATAAACACACACACACAACAAACACCTCTGAGAAATACTTCATAAAAAAATAAAACAGCCTTCGGTGTAAGACAAACTCATCAAAACTATGGAATAAAAAAGGGAACTATGAGAATAGACTCTGTGCACGCAGGGTGGTATAGTACATCCGCTAAAATCTCAGCTGGCTAAGCCACTTCCGCGAAATGACAGCACTACAGCTGAGCATTGTTGAGTGCCTCTGTGATCAAGCCTCAAGAGAGTGCAAAAGCTTATTTAGTTATATTTGTGGTTGTAGCTTGAAACGGATAACCTGAAGCCTTTCCCCTTTTGTTTGTCGATGTATGATGTAGTGTTTGGATAATTTGACTCACATTGATGGACATAATCCTACTGTATGTGCATCTTTAGTGAAAACACCATTGTTCCCTACAGATACAAAGTGTGCCGGATGTAACTGAGCACACTGAGAAAAGAAAAAAAAAACATTGTGCATAGGGTCTATTATGTTGCAAAAAAAATACAACTGGTTATATTTTAACAGTTACATCGTAGTCACATTTTGCCGCGAATTTGCAGCAATGTTCTCTTGTCATTTTCTCAAGCAGCTTCTTGAGGTCTCATCCTGAGATGCTTTTAAAACAATATTAAAGGAGTTCCCATCTGTTCTGTGCTCTTATTGGCTGCTCTATTTGATTATTCAGTCAGTCATCCATTTCAAAGACATTTTAAGTCAATGAATGTGCAGTTTGTAATGGAAAAGAGTTCATATTTGCACAATTACAGTTATTGTCTACAAAACGTCTCCGGTTACTGTCGTAACCTCGGTTCCCTGAGAGGAGGGAACGAGACATTGCGTTGAACACTAGGTGAATCCCCTTCTCCAACCTTTACTGAATCCTTATTGAATAATGCCAGTGAAAATAAAATGTAACTGGCCAATGCCGGTCAAGACGGCGCTTAGGGGCGTGGCACCACCCCTATATAACTCGCCGTCTGGACCGCATTCTTCAGAATCTTACGACTGAAACATTACAGCGCGGGTGATCTGAGCACTCGAGCACGGCGGTTTACGCAATGTCTCGTTCCCTCCTCTCAGGGAACCGAGGTTACGACAGTAACCGGAGAGGTTCCCTTCCGAGAGAGGTCTCTCTACATTGCGTGAAATGCTAGGGGAACCAAATAAAATCACGCCGTGAGAGCAGAAAAGAGGGAAAAATAGCACTCCCCCGCATGATCAGGAGGAGAAAAACCTCCCTGTAACACAGTTCAATGTAGGGAAGGAAGGAGGCGGGAACCGGCGAACATTCATAAAACTTTAATTAAAAAATAAACAAACAATAATACAGAAGTAAAAAGGCCGGCAGCCCCTCACGGACGACTGCCGGCCACACGAACATAAACAAAACTTAACACTTCCGGGCCCGGTCCTCTCTCCTCGGCAGTCCCGTCGCTCGTCCTCTTATGCTCCCTAGCTCCCCGTGAGGCATGCGGGACCGGTGCGCGTACAGCTGATACTCATTATCACTCACGCCACCGGCCCCGCCTTCCTGCCCCACGGCTCTCGTCCCGCCTTCCTCGCTACACTCCCCCTTCAGCCACAGGGCGTAGCCTCGAGCACGAGTATCAAGCCCATTGGATACTGCGCAAGCGGGAGCCAATCCGATCGGTCCTAAGTTTTGACAAAAATTTGCATACCCACTAACTTTTTAGTGTGAACTGAGCTGTGATGCCACGCTAGGTTCAGAGCGGCAGGACATACAGCAAAGAAATGATGTTAAGGGCGATAGATAGCAGAGCACGGACTAGCTGGGTGCCTGCTAATAAGAACTGCCGGAGGCAAGTTTGCCCCCGCCGGCGAAAAAGGACACCTAGTAGCTCGACGAGTGGAATTGAACAGGGCGAAAACAAATACTGTCATTCCACATCACCGTCTCAAGTCGCAATACATACTGATCCAAGCTATGCAGAAAGCGTCGTCTACAGGCTCATAGGCGTAGACGCTACACCTCCCCCACAGCCTATACAACCTGGCTGAGCACAGCATAGCTAAGCTGTTAGTAGCTACAGGCAGCTGTGGGTGGTGCCGAGACAGACAGCACTTGTGCCGCTAGAGAGGACATATCCAGCCTGTAAAATCTGGCGAAGGTATTCTGCGAAGACCAGCCCGCTGCTGCACAAATGTCCTGAACAGACACCCCTCTCGACCAAGCCCATGAAGAGGCCACAGCTCTAGTAGAGTAGGCCCTAAGATCGATCGGGCAGTCCAAGCCCTGACTGGCGTATGCCAGCACTATCGCGGCAGTCCCGTCGCTCGTCCTCTTATGCTCCCTAGCTCCCCGTGAGGCATGCGGGACCGGTGCGCGTACAGCTGATACTCATTATCACTCACGCCACCTGCCCCGCCTTCCTGCCTCACGGCTCTCGTCCCGCCTTCCTCGCTACACTCCCCCTTCAGCCACAGGGCGTAGCCTCGAGCACGAGTATCAAGCCCATTGGATACTGCGCAAGCGGGAGCCAATCCGATCGGTCCTAAGTTTTGACAAAAATTTGCATACCCACTAACTTTTTAGTGTGAACTGAGCTGTGATGCCACGCTAGGTTCAGAGCGGCAGGACATACAGCAAAGAAATGATGTTAAGGGCGATAGATAGCAGAGCACGGACTAGCTGGGTGCCTGCTAATAAGAACTGCCGGAGGCAAGTTTGCCCCCGCCGGCGAAAAAGGACACCTAGTAGCTCGACGAGTGGAATTGAACAGGGCGAAAACAAATACTGTCATTCCACATCACCGTCTCAAGTCGCAATACATACTGATCCAAGCTATGCAGAAAGCGTCGTCTACAGGCTCATAGGCGTAGACGCTACACCTCCCCCACAGCCTATACAACCTGGCTGAGCACAGCATAGCTAAGCTGTTAGTTGCTACAGGCAGCTGTGGGTGGTGCCGAGACAGACAGCACTTGTGCCGCTAGAGAGGACATATCCAGCCTGTAAAATCTGGCGAAGGTATTCTGCGAAGACCAGCCCGCTGCTGCACAAATGTCCTGAACAGACACCCCTCTCGACCAAGCCCATGAAGAGGCCACAGCTCTAGTAGAGTAGGCCCTAAGATCGATCGGGCAGTCCAAGCCCTGACTGGCGTATGCCAGCACTATCGCTTCTGTTATCCAATGAGACAACCGCTGCTTTGAAACGGGATGTCCCTTAACTGGTCCGCCGTAGCAAACGAACATCTGGTCAGATTATCTGAACGTGGCAGACCGCTCAATGTAAATCCTCAAACCTCGCACCGGGCACAGCTCACGCTGAACTTAATCATGCGAGACTGGCGGCTCCGGGGAGAAAGCAGACAGGGATATAACTTGCGCTCTAAACGGTGTTGAGAGCGACTTAGGCACATAACCCACTTTAGGTTTGAGCGTGACGCTGCAGTCGTTAGGTCCGAACCGCATGCAGGCATCATCGATAGACAGACACAAGCGCAAGCAGTGGGACGGTTTTTAGGGAGAGCTCCCGCAGTCCCGATGATTTCAAGGGCTCGAACGGAGGAAGTGAAAGCACCTTTAAAACCAAGGCTAGGTCCCAGGGCGGCACCTTAGGAGGGCGAGGTGGGTTTAGTCGTCTCGCGCCCCGTAAAAATCTCACCACCCAAGTATGCTTGCCTACCGAGCGACCGTCAATCGGAGGGTGAAAAGCGGCAATAGCAGCGACATAAACTTTCAGCGTAGACCGCGAGCTGCCGGCATCCAAGCGCTGCTGCAGAAAGGCTAGAATGTCAGATACGGGGCATAGCTTTGGATGGAGACCGTTTTCCCCGCACCATTTTACAAAAACCGCCCATTAAAAGCGTAAAGGCGCCTCTTAGAGGGAGCTCGGGGCTCTGTGATATTATCCATGGCACGACTCGCTAAACTCCCCAGGGCTCACTGCCCCCATGAACCCGCCAGTTGTGCAGACGCCACAACTCGGGGTTGGGGTGCCAGATTGTGCCGCTCGCTTGGGTCAGCAGATCCCTCCTCAGCGGAATCGTCCATCTCGGGGCGATCAGCGTCACGGCAGCTTTCTCTGTTCTGATTTTGCGTAGCACCAACGGTAAAATCTTCACTAGTGGAAACGCATAGAGGCTGACTCTTGGCCACGGGCTCGTGAGTGTGTTCGCCCTCAGCGGGGAGCTCGACAGAGAGAAGAACAGAGGGCAATGCGTATTCTTCTCCGTTGCGAAAAGATCGTCATCCGCTTTTCTGAACCGATCCCAGATCAAGCTTACTGACTGAGGGTTCAACCTCCATTCCCCGTGAGGGGGTCCATCCCTCGACAGCATGTCCGCTCCACAGTTCATCTGACCTGGCACATGCATCGCCCTGATGCAGGTGACAATCGGCCCAAAGGAGGAGTTGCACCGCCTGCTCGAAGAGGGCTAGTGAATGGACACCGCCCTGTCGATTTATGTATGACACTACTGACGTGTTGTCCGTATGAATCAGTACATGTTGCAACTCAATCTGCGGGAGAAAGCACTTGAGGGCCAAGAAAACCGCTTTCAACTCTAAGCGGTTGATATGCCACTGTCTCTCTGACTCCAACCAGGAGCCCGAGGTCTGGGCACCGTCGCACAGGGCTCCCCATCCCGTCAGAGACGCATCTGTCTTAACCACTTTCTGCCCTGTGATAGGACCCAACTGGACGCAGCGGCGATACATGTCGGGTTTGCGCCAAGGCTTCAGGGTGTTTAGACATCCACGTGTTACCGCGACTCTCACATGCCCTGCTAACAAAGCATTTCTCGGCACGCGGGACCTCAGCCAGAGCTGGAGGGGACTCATGAACAACAGACCAAGGTGGCACACTGCGGTTGCTGACACCATCAGCCCCAGAAGCCTCCGAAACACTTTTAGCGAGACGGGATGTCCCAGACTGAAAAGGCTCAAGGTCGACGTGATACGTTGAATGCGCTCTGGGCTCAGATGAGCACGCATGGTGATGGAGTCTAAGCACACTCCCAATTACACTATCGACCGGCTGGGGAGAAGCACGCTCTTCTGTCTGTTCACACACAGCCCCAAGGCTTTCATGTGCGAAATGAGCCTGCATGCATGGGTATCTAGCATCTCTGGGGAGTGGGCTAAAACTAGCCAATCGTCCAAATAATTCAGAATGCGCATACCGCTCGCTCTCAGAGGGGATAAAGCCGCATCCACTATCTTTGTAAAAGTGCGCGGAGCTAACGCCAGCCCGAAGGGGAGCACCATGGTGGTGCCCTCGAATGCAAACCTCAGAAAGCGCCTGTGGCGAGGGGCTATTTGAACATGAAAGTATGCATCTTTTAGATCCACTGAAATAAACCAGTCCCCGGGCCGAGTCATTTGTACAGCGCACGATTGATGGGTCTCAGGTCTAGAATCGGCCGGAAGCCCCCATCTCTCTTTGGAACGACAAAATAGCGTAGAAGCCGCTCTCTCTCTCGCTTGAGGGAACTACCTCTATTGCTTGCTTCGTGAGGAGGCTGTCAATCTCCTGTCTCAACAGCGGTATATTCCGCGGGTAGACTATGGACGGGACCACGTTATTGAATCGGGGCGGCCTGCGCTGAAACTGGAGTGAGTAGCCGTTCTCTACTATATTCAGCACCCAGGGCGAGATACCCGGGATGGACTGCCATGCTTCCTTGCAAACCTGCAAGGGACGCAACGTCTCGTTCTGCACTTTCCGGGTTATCCCGCGCGAGGGGGAAGCCGCCGTCGGCAGACTCAGCGGCGGCGTACGAGCGCCGCTCCGATCTCCGCAGAGAGAGCTCTGACTCGTGGTAACCAGAGTATGAGACAGGACAAAAGGCGGGATTGGTGCATCGCCGTAAAGCCGGGGGTGCGACCAGCTTGGCAAAGGATGAGACAACAGCAGCTCGCGGCACGGAGGCGGCATCAGAGTTGCTGCTTTCATCAGAGGAGGAAGATGCTCTGATTGTGAAAATCTGTGCATTTTTATTACATTTGACACAACAACATCCATAACACAATCGTTCTCTGTGCTCCGTTCTCCTGCAACCGCTAGGGGGACAGACGAGAACTTTGGAATCTTCACGGGAGGTCCCCTGTCGAGCACGCTCCTCCTCCCAGCAAACTCATCAGGAACTCGGCTTCGGCCCCGATGCCGAACCTCCCCGTGGGCGACGGTCCTTCCCTGGGCCGTGGTGCTTCCTGGGCATGTCTCGTCACTGTTTGGGACGAACTGCCAGTTCAGGAGCTGCGGCGGCGGAGGAGGCTGCGAGCGTGGGCTGCTTCACCGGTCTCTGTGCCGAGCGCGCAGATGAGGATCGGTGATGCGAAAACAACTGGGCAGGGCGTCTGGAGAGTACCTGGCTCATAGCGCGCGAGTGCTTCTGGTCCTCCGTGAAACGCTGGATGACGGCATCCACGGCATCCCTGAATAGATCCCTGAATCCCACCTCCTTGAGATCCGTGAGCTTCAGCCACAGGTGACGGTGGAGCGCGACCATGAAGCCCATGGTGCGGCCGATGGCTTGGGCTGTGCGCTTAGTGGCCATAATCGCAAAATCAAATCATGGTGTGTACAGCAGAGGCAGCCTCCCCAGAGTCGGCATACGCCTTCTCTGTTATGTGGGTGGTCATCTGGCATGGTTTAGACGGCAGCACCGCCTCGGATCGCAGCGAAGACGGACCCAGGTGCGCCACAATCGCCTGCTCGACGGCAGGAATGCGCGCATAGCCGCGGGCATCTGCCCCATCCACCAAGGAGAAAATGGCAGATCCTGAGGCGTGGGAGACATGGACATCTGGGAAAAAAGTCGCGCATTTATTCTGGGCGGCGGCGGCCCGGCTGAAGAAACCACGTATCCAGCTTACTCCTCGCCGGCTCGTCGGGGGAGTCCCACTCGAGGCCAAGGTCTTGTACAGCCCTGGTGAGAACACGGACGAGCTCGTCGTGAAGCGCGGGAGGGGCATCCTACTCCACGGGCTCCTTCTCCTACGCCGCTAGCTCCTCTGACCCCAACAGATCCCTGTCCGAAGCCGCCAGCGATATGAGCTCGTCCTCATCTCCCGAAGCGCCAAACCGGATCATCTCCGTAGCTTCATCAGCGGGACGGAGGCTCTCATCTGCGAAGAACACTGGAGACCGAGAGCGATGACAGTGGTCCAGCTCTTTATCTCCCCGTGGGTGGAGGGGCGGCGGTCCCACTAGCGGCTCGCTGGCGGCGGCGGGACGCTGCCTAACAAAATCTCTGAGGGCTGTGACTCTCCGAGCCTTAAGCACCCGCACCAGAAGGTCTTCGCAGTGCGGGCAGTTAGACTCAGAGAGAGCCCCCTCTGCATGGGCCAGACCCAGGCAGAGCACGCAGTGTGAGTGCATGTCCTGCGGGTCGATGGGCCCCGAACATAAATTGCAAATCGGCATACCGGAACACAGGAGCAGAAGGATCCGATGAATTCCTCTTCTCTGAAGCGTATCCTCAACAACATGCAAAAGGTGAGTGAAGGAGAAAGATTCTGAGGAATGCGGTCCAGACGGCAAGTTATATAGGGGTGGCGCCACGCCCCTAAGCGCTGTCTTGACCGGCATTTTCCAGTTACATTTTATTTTCACTGGTGTTATTCAATAAGGATTCAGTAAAGGTTGGAGAAGGGGATTCCCCTAGCATTTCACGCAATGTAGAGAGTCCTCTCTCGAAAGGGAACTTTTTTCAGACATTTCAGCACATGTTCAGATCAAAACCTTTTCAAAGGGACAGTTCACCCAAAAATCTGTTCTGTCATCATTTACTCTCATCCTCTTGTCATTTCAAACCTGTATGACTTCCTTTCTTCCACAGAACACATAAGAAAATATTTTGAAGAAAGACCGAACAGCACTGGACCCCATTGACTTCTATTGTATGGACACAAAACCAATGCAAGTGAATGGGGTCCAGTTAACAACATTCTTCAAAATATCTTCTTTTGTGTACTGCTGAAGAAAGTCATACAGGTTTAAAATGATAAGAGAGGGAGTAAATGATGACAGAATCTTTATTTATGAGTGAACTTTTACTTTAAGATAAAGATGAAGATAAAGTGTTTTAAAACTTGACCCTTCATGTATATGTGTGTATATGTGTGTGTGTTCTATGAGCAGCACAAAAGCATTGAAAGACAGAGATGAGCTGTGTGTGTTGTAGGAAAACACTGACCTCTGCTGTATAACACATACATCTACACTTGCCTGTAGCATGAACATAGTCTTAACAAACTGAGGCAAGTTGACAAAACCAAACCAAAGTGATGCTTTGATCCTCTCAGAAAAGAATCATGTGCAAATATTAACAATTCACGTATTTCAGAAACAAAGAAATACTGTTTCTGCCGAAAGTGAGAGAAATCTGATTTAGAAAGATTGCTGATTGTGTTATTGCACAAATTAAACAAACACATTTACTGTAATAAACTATAGTATGGTAAATACTACAGGGCTCTTAAATGATGTATGAAACTAAGCATTTTTGTTGTTTTATTTGTAGCAAAACAGCATAGTAACAGCAAATTTACCATGGTCTTACTATAGTAAGTATAGTAACAGTTTAACCATTTGTAGTTGTAGTGAAGGGTGGGTGATATGGCAAAAAAATAAAGATGACCTTTTTCAGGCACCATCACAATCTTTAACCTTTTTATGATTTTTCTCTCAGCAAGATATTGAGTAGTAAAAAAATAAAGATGACCTTTATTTTTATCGGATCAGCGAGTGATCCGATAAAAATAAATTATCTGTGCGTTTAAGTACGATTTTTGGTATGGGATATATTTAAGGATATGTTTTACCCTCGGAGAATAACAATTTAAAACACAAGTCTTAAGATATAACAAGAATAAACGATGTATTAAGAATAAGTTTGAAAGAGCTCTGACTCAAACCACGCGCTCTCAGCAAACAGCTGAAATCTCCCACGGTGAGGATCATCGTATCAGGGCCGCTTCCTACCTACCGACGAGGGAATGAAAAGTTCAGTAGACTATTTGCTCTAAATAAATGGTTGATGTCATGGTGTATTGAACAGAAGCTGCTCTTTGTTGATAATTTTGATCTGTTCTGGGAGCGACCTAGGCTCTTCCGCCCTGACGGCCTGCACCCCAGCAGCATCGGAGCGGTTCTTCTGTCTGACAACATCTCAAAGACGCTACGCACCGCTTGACTACGTCTCCCAGCGGTAAGTCAAAACTTCAACCATAGTCTGTGTTCCTCCCACTCATCTGTTAGAAATGTTACTGCTTCCAAATGCATAGAGACTGTGTCTGTCCCCCGAATAATACTACAAAATAACAAAATAGCCAAATCTCAGAGAAAAAATCTAATCGTGATTAAACCTGAGGACAATGTAATAAACGACCAAAACAAACTCATAAAGTTCGGCCTACTTAATATTAGATCACTAAATTCAAAAGCAGTTATTGTAAATGAAATGATCACAGACAACAGTTTTGATATACTTTGCCTTACCGAAACCTGGCTTAAACCAAATGATTATTACGGTCTAAATGAGTGTACCCCACCAAGCTACTGTTATATGCATGAGCCACGTCCGGTTGGTCGAGGTGGCGGTGTCGCAACAATCTTTAGAGACTTTCTTACTGTAACTCAGAGAACGGAGCATAAATTTAAATCATTTGAAGTGCTTGCGTTGAACATAATTGTTCCAATTGACAGTAAAAAACCATTGCTTTCTTGTACGTTGGCTACAGTGTATAGACCCCCTGGTCCCTACACTGATTTTCTGAAAGAGTTTGCGGACTTCCTATCGGACCTATTGGTTAACGTTGATAAAGTACTAATTGTCGGAGACTTTAATATCCACGTAGATAGTGCTAACGATGCATTAGCAGTGGCGTTTACAGAGCTATTACACTCTTTTGGAGTAACACAACACATCAATGGACCCACTCATCGATTTAATCATACACTAGACTTGATTATATCTCACGGAGCCGATCTAACCAATATAGATATTATACCTCAAAGCGACGATGTCACTGATCACTATCTTATAACATGTACACTGCGCACTGCAGAAATCAGCCGTTTAACTCGTTATCGACAGGGTAGAACAATTACCTCAACTACTAAAGATAGTTTCGCAAAGAGCTTGCCAGATCTGACTCCTTTAATAACCATACCAATAAATATAGAATCGCTCGATGATGACCACAATAGTGCCCAAATAGTGCCACAATTATAACATTATCAACTCGTCAATTAATCTAGGCCATGTCCCAGGACCCTTTAAACTGGCCGTCATTAAGCCTCTTATCAAGAAACCAAACTTAGACCCCAATGAACTAGGAAACTATAGACCGATTTCAAATCTCCCTTACCTGTCTAAAATACTAGAAAAAGTAGTGTCCACTCAGTTGTGCTCTTTCTTACAAAATAATGACATACACGAAAAATTCCAGTCAGGCTTTAGACCGCATCATAGTACTGAAACTGCGCTCGTTAAAATTACAAACGACCTGCTTATAGCATCAGATAAAGGTAACATCTCACTCCTAGTCCTGCTCGACCTTAGTGCTGCGTTCGATACTGTAGACCATAAAATACTTCTAGATCGCTTACACAATTATACCGGTATTCAGGGACAGGCACTACAATGGTTCAGATCTTACTTACAGACAGACATCAATTTGTCCATTTAAATGGGGAATCATCAAATCTAACGCAAGTAAATTATGGATTACCTCAGGGATCGGTTTTAGGACCCTTGCTATTCTCCATATACATGCTGCCCCTTGGAAACATTATTAGAAAACATGGAATTAGCTTCCACTGTTATGCAGATGATACTCAGCTATATATCTCATCAAGACCAGATGATTCCTTCCAACTATCCAAATTGGCAGAGTGCATCGACGATATAAACATTGGATGACTTGTAATTTCCTTCTTTTAAATTCTAATAAAACAGAAATATTACTTATCGGACCAAAGACACGTGAGCAGAATATTTCGGATTATGACCTGCAAATTGAAGGCTGCACTGTTACTCCAACAAATACAGTTAAAGACCTGGCGTTATATTAGACAGCAACCTGTCATTTAAAAATCACATCTCAAATGTCACAAAAACAGCCTTCTTCCACCTTAGAAATGTTGCCAAATTGCGAAATATTTTATGTGTGGCTGAGCAGAGAAGCTTATTCATGCATTTGTGACCTCAAGACTTGACTACTGTAATGCACTGCTTAGTGGTTGTCCTGCAGCATCAATAAACAAACTACAGTTAGTTCAGAATGCAGCTGCCAGAGTTCTAACCAGGTCCAGAAAATACGATCACATAACCCCAATGTTATCAACCCTTCACTGGTTACCCATTAAGTATCGTATTGACTTTAAAGTTCTTTTAATTACTTATAAAGCCTTAAACGGTTTAGCCCCTACCTACATAACAGAGCTTCTACCACACTACAACCCATCACGCTCTCTAAGATCTCAAAACTCCAGACTTTTGATAACACCTAGAATAACTAAATCCACCAAAGGGGGTAGAGCTTTCTCATACGTAGCACCTAAACTCTGGAATAGCCTCCCCGATACTATTCGAGGGTCAGACACACTCTCCCAATTTAAATCTAGATTAAAGACACATCTTTTCAGCCAAGCATTCACTAATACATAGCTAATGAACAGCAGCTACGCTAATTATTCTCTTTCTGTTTCTGCCCTCGCCTCGGGATGCCCATCCCGAGGTAGGGAGAGATTCCGCCAGGCCCAGATGAACGTCATATGCCCATCCACAACTAGAGATTACGCCAGCTACATCGAAAATCCCGTGCCATCCTCCTGCGAGAGCCTGCGGACTGACTGACCATCCAGCTCCATCCAAGGCAATTCCATCACCACCCAAGAAAAAGGCGACCATCTGGCCGGCCCAGCTCAGACAATTCCATCCCCAACCGAGAGCAAAGACGGACTACCTGTCACATAAATGCTAAATTTACAATACTTGGTATTTAATGCTAAACTTACATCACACGACAGCAGTTTGAAGTTATGGCTGCACTCAGTGACTTTGATTGGAGGTAGCTGGGTGGGTGTTGTAGGGAGTGGGGGGGCTTGTTGGTTGTGGTTCGGGGCGTTTCATTTGTTGGGACTGTGTGGGTCTGGTCTGGTTGGTCTTGTTTTGTGGTCGATGTCGGACAACAGAGGAATAAAGTTAATTATGCCATTACTACTTTTCCCTGGTTGTCCCTCTGTTGTCTGTTGTTGACCACGGAATGGGACCGGGTTGGACCTGCACGGTTTCGGCGGGTGGGGCTTCCTGGGTCGCGGCTCGTGGGCTCTCCCTGTTCTTCGTGGACGTTGCTCGGTGGCTTTGGTCGGGGTCACTGAGTGCAGCTATGACACGTCAGAGGAGATCTGGCCCTCCCGGCTGAGCCTGGTTTCTCCCGAGGTTTTTTTTTCTCCATTATTCAGCATTGGAGTTTGGGTTCCTCGCCAGCACGGGAGACACGTGTGACTTTAAAACTGCGCACCTCGCGCTGCACGAAGAGACGCATCCACGGAGAGACACGTCTGACTTTAAAACTGCGCATCTCGCGAAGCACGGAGAGACACGTCTGACTTTAAAACTGCGCACCTCGCACTGCATGGAGACGCATGCACGGAGAGACAAGTCTGACTTTAAAACTGCGCAACTTGTGCCGCACGGAGAGACGCAACCACGGAGATACACGTCTGACTTTAAAACTGCGTACCTCGCGCAGCACGGAGAGACATGTGTGACTTTAAAACTGCGCACCTCGGAGACACGTCTGACTTAAAAACTGCGCACCTCGCGCTGCACTGAGAGACATGTGTGACTTTAAAACTGAGCACCTTGCGCTGCACTGAGAGACACGTGTGACTTTAAAACTGCGCACCTTGCGCAGCACGGAGAGACAAGTGTGACTTTAAAACTGCGCATCTCGCGCTGCATAAAGACACCCATCCACGGAGAGACACGTCTGACTTTAAAACTGCGCAGCTCATGCTGCACGGAGAGACACATCTAAAATGGTAATTTTAAAAGGGAAGAAGACGCGCTTGATTTATAACTGCGTGACGTCAAGTGACGTCACAGACCAACTAATCGATAATGAAATTCGTTGGCAACGAATATTTTATCGATTAGTTGTTGCAGCCCTACAAAAGATCTTCAGTGAAGAGCAGCGAGTGATTTTCTCTTGGTCTTTTCATGTTTCATTAACATTGAAAACAAAGACAGCAGCAGATTTCTGTCCTACTGTCATACTATTGTGATTTTTTGAGTATTACCTTTATGGACTCTGTGCACAAATGTAGAGACAAACTTCTGATATCGGGATATCAGTTTCCGGTTTCATTTCTAAAACAACTGAACATACGACACTGTAGAGACTTGGAATAGGCCAAATGGTCGGAATCATTAAAAGAAGAGCCATAAACCCCCCTCCATTCTCTCTTGGTCTATTGATGTTGATATCAAGAAACCAGGACAGAGTCAGACCTGACTCCAAAGGAGGCCTGGATTTAGGTTGGTGCCCTCACTGAAAGTGTTGATAACCCTTTTGTATCTCCATGGGATATTTACGACTCCTAAGCTTCAAACCAGAGGTGAGAAGTCTCTCTGTTTGTCTCACCTGTAGTTTATCCAGAGAAACTTCTCTGACAAAACTACACTAAACTGCCCTTTTCTATAAATATGTGAATGTCTAGGTTATATGTTGGCGCACTTACAATCTTAATTAATCTGTAACTGTTGAATAGGCAAGTTAATTCCGGCTTTGTTTGTATTCGTACCTCCGAATGAATCATGACTTGATGCAATTCAAACCTTAGCATATTTGATATATAAATGTTTGTCTTTACAATTCCTCCTTGTTTATATATATTGTGTGACCATATTGTGTGACCATAGAACACTTTCTGTTCATTATGTTATAATTAGGAATGGTATTTTTGGAAAGTTGCTAGGAGGTCATAAAGATGCAAATTAGCTGTTGAGTGGACAAAGAACCTCTTCCCTGCTCAACTCTGATTGGTCGATTCAAACTCAGGTGGGCATGCCCTCTCATGAAGTTAAATATCGAGCTTGCTCTGAAAACGCAGCTAAGCATTTTTGCTCTATACCTGCCCTCATCAGAAACTGGTTTGTGGCGTCTCTTCGGGGACTGCCTTTTCCCCCACTGAGGGGGAAGAAGGAACAATGGACTTCTGCTGCCTTGCACACATTGATGAGCCACGCGGCTGGTCACGAGGCCCGGAACTTTCCAGCTGGACCGCATTCTGAAACCTTTTGAACAATTCCATCTCTACACGCGCATACGGATATCGGTCCAGCACAGAGCTCACAAGTATCCGATTCTATACATAGAATAGCTGCGTTAAGTTTGTACCTCTTTGTTAAAGAAGATTTTTATTGGTGTTCAGAAATCGCTGCCATGCTCTCACACTCTCTCTCTCTCTCCGCGCTCCCTAGCGCGTTTGTGTTTCATGTTTCATTGTTTTATTTGTGTTTATGCGATCGTCATTATGTTTACCATGTAGAGTAGAGTTTAATAAACAACCATATATATACAGTACATAGCCGCGGGAACGTATTTTGAGCAGGGGGCACTGTGATTTTTTATTTTATTTTGCCAGGGCAGACGTTATGACTGTGCCATGGGCGAGCCGCTGCAGTTTAAAATAAATAACGGAGACAAAAATTAGTTGCTGCCGAGAATAAAGAAGGATGCCATTGTGATTGTAGGATACAGCATAAAAACAAACACATACACGCATGTTATATGTATGCCTATAACCAAAGCAAAATCTGTCGTACGAAACTAGCTGCGCGGCGGCAGCTTCACCACCCAAACAAAAACAACCATGGGAAAACCAGTCACGCGATTAAACACAAATGAGTTACGTCTCCGTGCTTTTATATCTGAACATCGAAGACCCGGCCAAGAGATAATGTAAAGTTTATAATATCATTGAGGCATTTGCTGGACGAAAGCATACAAGTATTGTTTTGCTTTATATTACTAATCAGAGACTGTAAAATATGTATATTTAATAACGATTATTATATGTATTTTCCTTTGAGCTAAACTAATTCCTTGACTGAAATTGATGTTTTAAATAACTAATTTCATGGATGTGATCTTGATAGATCTGGTGGAGAACCATATTTGGTGAGCTTAGCTCATCATTATTTTAATATGCAGCTAAAACCGCTACATATTTTGGTGAAAAATGCTTGTTTTGTGAGCAGAACTCAGTGACTATTCATGTGTGTTTCTATGTGTGTTTATTGAAACCGAATACTCTTTTAAATGGCACTTTGTTATGCATGTGTGTATGAATGAAGGTGTGGACCCGCCCACCTATCTTTGGCAGACTCTTGAGCTTCTCGCAGAGAAAACCTCAGCCCCGTCAAAGATTTAGTGACAATATAAAGATGAAGAAATCTCTTTATAGCGCACTATATTATTATTTTACCGCCCTAAATTGAGCGAAGAAATCCTCTTTTAGCGCGAAGAAGATAGAGCGAGCGATGTTCCTCCCTCGTCTTACTAAGGCCTTATTGTTAATGCATAGTTAGGTGTTACTGATGTGTATTCCAGTTAGAGGTGGGCGGAATGGCCAAAAATCTATTTCACGGAATGAGTAATTTTATTTCACGGTAACGATATATTTCATGAAACAATCTCCCATTATAATTCTATATTTTATACCTTATTTTTCTTAAGATTGATTTAACTCATTTATTTATTACAGTTCATTTAAATGCTCACTATAGTTAAAATGTAGGCAAGTTATGAAAATGTACTAAAGACATCAAATTAAGTTCTGATAATCAGATGTATTATTTATTCATATTTATCTTCTGGCATATCATATGTATACAGTAGGAAGATAGACAACATATATAACAATAAAGTATGAATATGCACAAACAATGAGAGTACAGTAAGACTAGTGTTATAAACTGCTGTTCATGGGGTCTGTACTGTAGGTCTTTATCGCTCTTCACTCTCTATTAGATGAGCAATTTAAGTGTGCAACAATACGCTATCGTGGGTGCAGTCTCACCCAGTCTCTTCTTTTGTTTAATTTGTCTGATTTAATTTCACTTTATAATTTCATTTTTCTGCTATTGCACTGTCTACTTTATTTGAGCATATTAATTATATATAAACTATAATGATAATTAATATTATTTCATTATTGTTTTGATGATTTGATTTTTATCATTTCACCATTTGAATTACTCTTTCTCCCCAGGGTTTCTTACATTTTCTCCCTTGCAGTTAGAATTGTATTTGATAATACTTAAATTTTAATTAAACCCACTTAATTAAATTTAACTTCGATCAAAACAATCAGATTTCACTCTTTAAGGTGTTTAGGATTAACTCTCAATCTCTCAATTTTTGTATTTATTTCAGTTATTCATATAATGATTTAACTGACTTTGCTATGACTTCATAGTGCCCCCTACATGGCCCTGTCATAGACCTTAGTGTGGAGCCAGTTCACCCCTGAACAAGGAAACCCTCTTTCTCTATCATAACCTCTCTCTCTTCACTCATGTTATTTTTTATTTTGTCAGAGACTAAACCTGTCTGAACATCAGTAAAATTCTTGGTAATTATGTTGATGAACCGAATAGCCTAAGTCACAGAATTACCTCCTAGGTAACACTTCAGCAACATTATTCATAGTTTTTCTTGTTCATCGACACCAATTATCCACCCCCGCCTTCACGGCTAGGACAACGAGCATTTAGCTTGCATCACTAACTGACCAACTCAGTTAAGCATGCAACACATAGCCCACATATTTAGAATCTTGCTCTTTGTGCCTTTCTCTTTTCCCCTGTGTCTCAATATGTCCAGACCATTCAGTCCTGTCACTTGCCAGACCAGCTAGAGACCAGGCCAAGCGCTGCAATGGACTCCTGCCCGGGACCAACCTCACCAGGAACACAAACAATCTCAGACACCTTGGTTCAAGCATCATTTTTTTATTTATGTCCCTGTACGCAAACAGGGACGCTTCGTATAGGATTGGGAAACCCGCCACAGCAATTATCAACTTCTCCATTTTGCTTGGGAACTAATGTGGTCGGAACCAAAGTTTACAGGGCTGGTTTCTCTGGAATCATCTCAAGCGATGGACTTCTACGTACCGATTGGTTGCCGCCGAACCGCGTCATAGCTCTTTACCATAAAGCTGACCTGATTTCAACTCTCCTTGACGCCCTCAATGGCCAAGACTCGCCGCCGGAAAATGAATGACTTCCGGCCACTTTGACACTCTCGACAGCGGTGGTCTGAACACACAGTAATGCAATCAAATTTATACCAGGCACATCAAGGTCCGCTCAGTAGCAGTTTGGGTCCTAAGGCGCCACGGACAGTTGACATCTGCGCACTGTTGCTACGTACAGACGTCAACATCGTGGAGAGAAGAGAGCCGAGACAGACCCGCTGCACAGCGCGCAGACAGATGTAACTTTCAGTGACTGAAAAACAATGTCCTTTTAAAAAGTTAGAAAAGTTGACTCTGAAAACCATGTTTTCCGAGATGAATAGGTCGAGAGATTTGCATTTATTCTTCCTGCATCGACATGCACGAGGCCGGTTTGTTTCATTTGCTCGGAGTCTGTTGCGGTTGTCAAAAGTGGAAACCTTAAACGGCATTATGAAGCTAGACATAGACACTATGAAGAAACTTACCCGTCCGAGGTAAGGACACGGAAAATATATTAGCTCAAAGCCCAGTAGTAGCGATCTACATGGGTCCTCTCTCACTCACTTACCGCCCAACAATGAGCATATGAATGTTCATTAAGAATACAGTGGATCTTAGGAAAACATAACAAGCCCTTTACTGATGGGAAAATAGTAAAAGAGTGCATGAAGGCTGCATGTGAAACACGTTTAGAAGGAAAATAAAGACATGAACTAAAAGAAAATATTAAACAAACCCCCCTTTCAGCTGCAACAGCCACAAGAAGAGCTGAAATGTTATCAGAGGATGTTCAGTCACGACGTGATGCTGCTATTTGTTAATCTCAGTTCAGCAGAAAACAACAACACTTTAGTTTTATTTTATAGTTGTTAATGTTGAAATGAATGTATGTTCAGTTCGGGTTTTAGTTTCATTTTGCACATTTTCCTTCATTATATTGTTGTCAGACATTGTTATGCCGTCGTATAGATATAAAAATACATGTTTATTTCTTTGGTATGCCAAAAACCATCAATTCATGTTTTTAGGTATTTAATTGTCCGGACCTCGGCCGGTAAGGAGGGTTTGTTTACTGGACCTCAAAGCGATTTTAGTTGAAGACTCCTGACCTAAGCGCTACAGCCTTCTTCCGCCACGATCACCTGTTATCTGCGGAACTCAGCCCATAAGGCCTACAGAAAACATAGCGCTGCCTCCATAAAGACTGTTTAAATCCTGCCTATCTCTGCACATCACAAATAACTGACTCTGGAGGGTGCACCACAGCAGCAGATCTTCAGCAGAGACTCAGCAAATGTTACAGCCTGCCGGGAACGGCCAAGCACCAGACCGGATGCCCTGAGACAACATGGAGCTGACCACTTTCGTCGGTTGACTCGAAAGGCGGCGCCCCGTGGAAACCCAGCTGGCACACCTAGGAGCCACTGACCTGTTCCGGCCCAACAGTCATCGAGGCATTCATCTCAACACCATGGACGACACCGTCCAGTAGGGGTGGGAATCTTAAGGCACTTAATGATCCGATCCGATTCCTATTCTGGGAGTACCGATTCGATTCCCAAAACGATTCTTAACATACATTTTTGGTAATTAATTATCCTGCTGTGCAAATACATTACACTTTAGATTTTAACCAAAATTAGAGTTATATGCTTTTCTCACTGAAATAACGACTTGAGGGCAAACTGTATCGTGGCTCAAGTACCTGTAACATCGTGCGAAATCCTTGGTTGTCCACAACGGAGTAAGGGTGCAAATCTTTGGCAATAAAACCTGCCACTGACCGGGTAATTCGCTTCGCCTTTTCAGAATTCGGTGGAAGCTTTGCTACTTGCTCTAGGGTCCTTTGACTGTAACCGGGAGTGTCGTGATTGGAACAGAATGCTGTTTCTCCAGCTCTGAGTGGAACCGTGTAATATGTTTCTTCATATTAGTCGTGTTCCCGAAATATTTGAATTTGGTGCCACAGACTTTGCACACAGTATGGCTTTTATCAACGACACCTTTTTCGTTGTTGTCACAAAATCCAAAATATTGCCACACAGTCGATTTCAAATTTGATGGAGCAGGTCGTAGTTTGTCCATTTTGTCTAAAACGAAGCCGTTCGTCTATCAACGGGTTATTCTGTTTGGCCTGCGCCCACACGCCACACAGTGGTGCAGTGGCAGTTTGAATTGAACTCAGAATCGATTCTGAATTTTTGAGAATCGATTCTGAATCGTTAGATAATGAATCGCGATGCATCGATGCATCGACTTTTTCTCCCACCTCTACTGTCCAGAGAGCAAAACAGTGCAACTACGTCTGAGCCAGCAGAGATCCTGAGGACATCAAAGGAGCTGATTCTACAAGAAACCTCACCAAGAGAATGTAAAAATCCAAATCAGACACTTTTTGACCACGAGTGGCATGAGAAATGAACAACCCTCCAGAATGCCCTCCCTACTGTGAAAAACGTCCAGATCTCTGCAACCTGCTTGTTGACCACAGAGACAGTCATCCTAACACCAGATGAGCATGGCACCCAGACCGCATCTCAGCAGAAGGCTGACTACCCAGAACAGGCCGAGAACCACACACACGGTCATCAACTGAGGTATGACTGAAACAAGAAGTTCCCACACACCTGACCAACAGCTCCACAAGCATGTACACCCCATGTACATATCACGGATGGACACACGCTCTCGCTTCACCAGCAAAGAATTGTTTCGAAGCCTCTAAGAGACTTCAAGCATTACAACAGAATTGGGCTCAAGTACGGGAAGCCAGCCAACTCATCTGAAATGCATTGCCAGGTCACAAAAGTCAGGCATGATATCTCAGCTGATCGCGAGAACTCAGTCAAGGTCGAACCAGCCGATGACCCATACGTTTCCTGCCCTTACATGCCAAAGGCACATCACCAAGTGACATGATGATAGCAGGCACCATACAGGAACTAGGGGCAGATATCTCAGACATCAGCTTTACACTGTTCGCACGCTCTCCACGACAACACCAGCATCAGACATTTTCTCTTCTGTCAAGTGTGTGCAGTTTCCATTAGACTCATGCCTGTCAACCACGGCAACGGCCCAGGACACCCATGTTTTGAACTTGAAATGGAATAACCAATGCTGAACCTGCTACTTACTGGTTCTCGCAAATCTCACAGCCCCATGGGGGGCCCTGTCAAGTGCGAGAACTTTCTACTAGACTAGACCTGCCCAGAGCTTTGCACTCTGGTGAATAAATGAGACTGTAGCACCTGCATTCACCAAAAGAGGTCACTGTTCAGCTCAACACAGTGTGACCAAGACCAAGACCAAGGTAACCTTAAATGACTTCTCTTGCAGGGCTCTAGACTAACTTTTTGCACTGGTTGCACTGGTGCGCCTAACTTTTTTTCTTAGGTGCACCAGCACAAAAGTTAGGTGCACCCAAATTTTCGACCGCATCGCATTTAACAATCGCAGTTATTATCGCAGTAATTAATCGCAGTTTTACAAGTGCACTTTTTTTTTAAATCGCTGTCCATATAGGCAAAATTGACTTGTAAATGATTAACTAACAATCTGGTCAACATAAAGTTCTTCATTTGAAGCACAATTCTACAAGAAAGCAGGGCTCTAGACTAACACTTGAGAGAGGTGGCACTGGTGCTACCAAGTTAATCAGTTGGTGGCACCAGCCCTTAATTTGATAGCACCAGAGTCGTGGGGTGAGGTAAGAAAAAAGAATCACTAAAACTTCATTAAAATGTGTTTAATACATTAATAAATCAAATAGAAATTAATACAAATCATTGTTTATGATTGATTATTTTTATTGTATATGTAAACTCTCTTTCAACACTTTACCATATTTAAAGCACATCTTTCTTAAAGCTACTTTCTTCCTTTATTTGTTGTGAACGACTCCTATAAGAGAACACAATTCCTTTAATATCAGTGAGTGTTTTTGGGCCCGTCCGTTGTTGTTTGATGAACATTATAAACAGAGATCTTTATTATGCTGCTGCCCCTTTAAGAGTTCGCGCAATATACTGGAACACGTGTTTTGTTTCCTAACTGTTTGGTCACGAAACAAACTAAATACCTTTACAAGGGTTCTTCTTAATATGGGAATTTTTAGGTTATTTTGTGTTAATATGTCTGTTTCAGAGTAAGAAGGCGTGAAAGAAAACTCCGTTTAGTATTTTGTGCTCTGACTCTCTGGGCGCGCACATATCTCAAACAACCCGAGAGACCTGAAGGCTTTTAGTGATTATTCTTCATGAAAGCTGCATTGATACACGTTTGGCTTCTATCAATAGCGACTTACAAATAAATAGTATTTAGCGTGATGTATAACGTTTTGTATGCTTTGCAGTATTGTTAGAGATCTTTATACAATAGTTTAGTGCATAAAGTTTTCTGCATTAGCTTCACATGCATACAAAACTTGCAACACATTTCGTTATCTTTGCTGTTTTTTACCTTAGCAGGGGAAATTCTTGTATTCTGCATATTTATTTAAGTTGCAAGATTGAGCGCTTCACTCGTCTGCTCTTTCGGTCCTTTGCCTCTTACCCGTAACCCACGAATTACGTCTTTGGGGGCGGGGTACTGATAGATAAGTGAATGGTTGAAGGAGGGGAGATGAAAATGAGTTACTGAACGCGCAGCTTGCGCAATATAACTGTCACGAAAAGAGGTGGAAGAACCCAGATGCAGGCAGCGGCGATGAAGGGGTTAACAAGGGCTTTATTTAAACAACAAAAACAGAACAAAAACACCCACAATGGGGGAAAACAGAACTAAGAAATATATTTAAAACAAAAGACTTCCCACGAGGGGGCAAAATGAAAACAAGAATAATAAACTAAACTAAAGGACACGACCAAACGTCTTAAAACAAACACGACATGACAGGGTAGAATACAAAACTCACTAAGGGAATCAGGGTAAACCAAACACGAAATCCACAACGAAATCCACAACTCGACACACGGGCAGGAACACACACATTGAACGAAATACACGAGCACAGGACAAAGAAACAAGAGGGTATATGTAGGGAAGACAAACGAGGGATAATTACACGGGGCAGGTGTGGGGCATTAAACACTCAGGGAAAGTTAACAAGGAAACGAGAGGAGCGGGGCCAATGACAAGACACTGGAGAGAACGTATATTATTGTCAAAAGGACAATAATAAGTTTCTCTCCACACATAACCAAAGACTTTGTCATGGCTCTGCTACAGGACCAAGAAAAACATGACTAAGGAAGCAGAGCCATGACAATAACATTTCTGCGCATTAAATTTATAATACGCGAAAATTATATATTGATCAGTTTGACAGTCGCACCGGGCAGGAAAATTTGTCGCAAAATGAGACCATTTAGTCGCAGTCTAGCGTGTCAGAGCATTGGTTATGATTTTCGGACGGATCAGGCCTTAACTTAACATTCTTAATGAAAAAGTTGTCAATCGTTCTTTTCATCTTCTCTCATCATCCGCGGCTACATCCACTCCGTTTATCTGACGGGCCTAGGCTACTCACCTCGCTCTTTCTGACTGCAGCACACACACGTACAGGAATATCTGGACCACGGCCAATCAGAGGGGGGTCCGCCCTTCACTATCTCTGATTAGTTTAGACCACAATATGGGCCTAATGTGTCTGTTGTTGAACCACAGGGAGACTTTCGCAGAGACTTTTTTTCCTTCGAACGGCTGGTCGCACCGGTGTGACCTCAGGATTTTTTAAGTCGCACCATTGAGAAATTAGGTCGCATGTGCAACCAAATTGGTCGCACTCTAGAGCCCTGTCTTGTGATCTAATGCTACATAAAAAAAATTATTAACTTGACCTTCAAGGGGGGCGGGAGGTGCCGTTGGAGGGGCGGGGCGCCCCGCTAAAGTAATGGTAGGGGAAACACTGAACATAGTGAATCATAAGCCAGTCGAGCATTAACACCTGTTCCAGACATCTAGTGTCATCACAAAGGCACACAATATGTTTTCCTTATAAAGTTTTACTTAATCCACGATCCAGTGCACCAGTCTCTGTTTGGAGACAGCCCTCCCCTTCTGCTGTCTCCAAAACAAACAAAGAGCTGCTCAGAGCTCCTGAAGCTCTGAGAAGAGGCGCCACTTAAAGGCGTACAGCCACCTAGTGGCAGGGGCCCTAGCCTGGGTGACGGTCTCCACCACTTCCGGGGGTAGGCCACTCAGGATCTCCTCGTCCCGTCCAGGGGCCAGACATGGACGTTCCAGAGGTCTGGCCTGGGATGCCGTAACGTGCCCTTCCACTGCAAAAGAAGGTCCTTCGTCAGGGGAATCGGCCAGAGGGGAGTTGTCGTCAAGAGCATTAGCTCCAAGAACCAAGTTCGGTTGGGCCAATAGGGCACAACTAGTACCACTTGATGCTCCTCTTCCCTGACCTTGCATAAGACCTGTGCAATGAGGCTCACTGGGGAGAAGGCATACTTCCGCTTGCCCCGCGGCCAGCTGTGCGCTAGGGCATCCATGCCGAGGAGTCCCTCGGTCAGGGAGTACCAAAGCAGGCAATGGGAGGAGTCTGGGGAGGCAAACAGGTCCACCTGCGCCTGGCCGAACCGCTCCCATATGAGCCAGACTGCCCAGGGATGGAGTCGCCACTCTCTGCGAGGTGTCGACTGACGAGAGAGCGCGTCGGCTGTCTGGTTCAGGTCGTTTGGGATAAGTGTGGCTCGCAGGGAGCTGATCACTTGCTGACTCCACAGGAGGAGGCGTCGGGCGAGTCTTGTTCGATGGCTGGCAATGTGGATCCCTCGCCGTGGGGAAGCTCCCAGGGTGGAGATCGGCTCTGCTGACTTACCTACCTGGCGATAATGTAGCACAACGCACCATCGAGGGCTGCTGATTATCCTCGACATTGGGTCTCGCCGTTACGCAACGTCGAGTTGCCAACCACCATCGTGTAGAGGGTGAGAGCGGCTGTGATAAACACCCAGCGAGAGAGGAAACTCCCTTTGAGANAGTGGGCTTTTGGGACGGGGCAGGAACCGTCCCGGATCGACCACCCAGTGATGGAATGGCTGGGGTCGGGCCCGATGGTATTCTCGATCTCCCTGGGGTCTTCCCATGAGGGCCGCTTCTGCTTTCCCCATCAGCAGCCGCGGCGATGGTCTCCTCAGGTGTGGGACATTAAACACTCAGGGAAAGTTAACAAGGAAACGAGAGGAGCGGGGCCAATGACAAGACACTGGAGAGAACGTATATTATTGTCAAAAGGACAATAATAAGTTTCTCTCCACACATAACCAAAGACTTTGTCATGGCTCTGCTACAGGACCAAGAAAAACATGACTAAGGAAGCAGAGCCATGACAATAACATTTCTGCGCATTAAATTTATAATACGCGAAAATTATATATTGATCAGTTTGACAGTCGCACCGGGCAGGAAAATTTGTCGCAAAATGAGACCATTTAGTCGCAGTCTAGCGTGTCAGAGCATTGGTTATGATTTTCGGACGGATCAGGCCTTAACTTAACATTCTTAATGAAAAAGTTGTCAATCGTTCTTTTCATCTTCTCTCATCATCCGCGGCTACATCCACTCCGTTTATCTGACGGGCCTAGGCTACTCACCTCGCTCTTTCTGACTGCAGCACACACACGTACAGGAATATCTGGACCACGGCCAATCAGAGGGGGGTCCGCCCTTCACTATCTCTGATTAGTTTAGACCACAATATGGGCCTAATGTGTCTGTTGTTGAACCACAGGGAGACTTTCGCAGAGACTTTTTTTCCTTCGAACGGCTGGTCGCACCGGTGTGACCTCAGGATTTTTTAAGTCGCACCATTGAGAAATTAGGTCGCATGTGCAACCAAATTGGTCGCACTCTAGAGCCCTGTCTTGTGATCTAATGCTACATAAAAAAAATTATTAACTTGACCTTCAAGGGGGGCGGGAGGTGCCGTTGGAGGGGCGGGGCGCCCCGCTAAAGTAATGGTAGGGGAAACACTGAACATAGTGAATCATAAGCCAGTCGAGCATTAACACCTGTTCCAGACATCTAGTGTCATCACAAAGGCACACAATATGTTTTCCTTATAAAGTTTTACTTAATCCACGATCCAGTGCACCAGTCTCTGTTTGGAGACAGCCCTCCCCTTCTGCTGTCTCCAAAACAAACAAAGAGCTGCTCAGAGCTCCTGAAGCTCTGAGAAGAGGCGCCACTTAAAGGCGTACAGCCACCTAGTGGCAGGGGCCCTAGCCTGGGTGACGGTCTCCACCACTTCCGGGGGTAGGCCACTCAGGATCTCCTCGTCCCGTCCAGGGGCCAGACATGGACGTTCCAGAGGTCTGGCCTGGGATGCCGTAACGTGCCCTTCCACTGCAAAAGAAGGTCCTTCGTCAGGGGAATCGGCCAGAGGGGAGTTGTCGTCAAGAGCATTAGCTCCAAGAACCAAGTTCGGTTGGGCCAATAGGGCACAACTAGTACCACTTGATGCTCCTCTTCCCTGACCTTGCATAAGACCTGTGCAATGAGGCTCACTGGGGAGAAGGCATACTTCCGCTTGCCCCGCGGCCAGCTGTGCGCTAGGGCATCCATGCCGAGGAGTCCCTCGGTCAGGGAGTACCAAAGCAGGCAATGGGAGGAGTCTGGGGAGGCAAACAGGTCCACCTGCGCCTGGCCGAACCGCTCCCATATGAGCCAGACTGCCCAGGGATGGAGTCGCCACTCTCTGCGAGGTGTCGACTGACGAGAGAGCGCGTCGGCTGTCTGGTTCAGGTCGTTTGGGATAAGTGTGGCTCGCAGGGAGCTGATCACTTGCTGACTCCACAGGAGGAGGCGTCGGGCGAGTCTTGTTCGATGGCTGGCAATGTGGATCCCTCGCCGTGGGGAAGCTCCCAGGGTGGAGATCGGCTCTGCTGACTTACCTACCTGGCGATAATGTAGCACAACGCACCATCGAGGGCTGCTGATTATCCTCGACATTGGGTCTCGCCGTTACGCAACGTCGAGTTGCCAACCACCATCGTGTAGAGGGTGAGAGCGGCTGTGATAAACACCCAGCGAGAGAGGAAACTCCCTTTGAGATGTGGGCTGTTGGGACGGGGCAGGAACTGTCCCGGATCGACCACCCAGCGATGGGATGGCTGGGGTCGGGCCTGATGGTATTCTCGATCTCCCTGGGGTCTTCCCATGAGGTCCGCTTCTGCTTTCGCCGCAGCTGCTGATGAGGTGGTGGTCTCCTCCTTGACGTCTTCTTCCGGGGGGCCGCCTGAGGGGATGCCGGAACCAGAGGGCTTCGAAGAGGACCAGGGCTGCTGGGAAGCAGACGGTGCACGGGACTCGCGAGATGGGTGCGTCGAGAAAGCGGACCTTCTCGGCGTCACTCACCTATGCAAGGTTCGGCCAGAGTTGTCTCTCATGGACCACAAGTGTGGACATCGCCCGACCCAGGGCCCGCGCGGTAACCTTAGTCGCCCGTAGAGCGAGCCGCGAGCGCTGGGAGAGGCAATGCGGGCACTGCAGCCCAACGCTCAAGGCAGCCGAGGGAGGGAGCTCCGAGGAATTGTCGAAGTCAGATGTCAGTAAGTCACCCTCCGATGCTGCAAGGGACATCTCATCATAACGCACTATTTCTGAATACGTGGTTCAGGAACAAGATGGTGGGACCATCTCCTGGGGAATGGTCAGACGAGCGAGACGAGGTGCGAACGGTCCGCGAGCCAGTGGTTGACGGATTAACGCTCACAGTAATCCTCATATCACCCTCGCTGCTCGCAGTAGCGGACGGCAGAGCCGTAGCCCTGTTGTCACGGAACGGGAAGCAGACGAGGTGGTGGCTGAGTCCCGTGGGAATACAGCCACCCGTGAACGCAATGTCTGAATCGTCAACCGCCCGCAGTGCAGGCAGGACGTATCCACAACGTCTGCCCCAGCGTGCTGGAAGCAGACATCGTGTCCGTCCCCCTCCTCGATGAGTGTGTTGCACCCACGAGAACAGCGGGACATGCCACATTCTTCTTTTAGAGAAAAGAACTTGAACACTTCTGGCACTGCCGAGACACCCAGGGGAAGTCGCCGTAGGAAGGGACAGTCCGCTGCACCACGTCGTAAGATTCCAGCAGTAATTCGGCGCAGAGTTTGAAGTCTCAAAGTTAATCCAGTGTGAAGGCTCCGAAGAACAAAAGGTGAATGAATGCAGCACGCCGTCTCCCTTTTATACCCGGATATCCGGGGGAGGAGTCCGGCATGCAAATTTCATTTACCAATTTCATTGGCCTTTTCTAAAATAGTCGGAAGCGATAGGTTCTCAAGAACGAACCCCATCTGTCGGTTCGACACAACGCCGAGAGACCGACAGAAAGGGAACCACATTTCTGTCAAATTTGAATTGTAATAAACACTACCTGTTGTCAAAAAACCGAGCCGTAATCTCACGTTAAGCGTTTTCTCCTCCATAGAAGTCCATTATAAGGCAAAAGTTCAGCTCAAGGCAGCGCAAACTGAAGTTAGACAGCTAGCTAACAAACAAACAAACACACACACACACACACACACACACACACACACACACACACACACACAAAGCAGTTTATCCTTTCCAGAATGTTTACTTCTGTGATGCTTTCTCATTTTTTTTGTAAAACTGACATACAATAAACAAGATCTACATATAAATGCGTGCACTGCAATCTGCACATGGGTGTACATGTGATGCAATGGGAATTTCTTTCATTATCATATTAAATCCATCACAGTTTAACTTCCATGAATCAATATGATGTTAACACATAATAGGAATGCTTACAGATATATTTACCGGCAAATCTTTCTCCAAGGCGAACATTGTTTGCATGGTGACCCGAAACTAATACACCATTATAATGGAACACGCACTTAAGTGAAACTAAACGTTGTCAGTCTCTCTTTGCAATTTATTCACAGCGCTCTGCGCTCATGGTTTAAAGAAATTACACCGCGGGACGCGAGGGTTTCGATCACGGGTTTAAGATAATAGAAATGGGATTAACACATTCTCATCTCTCAGCACAGAAGTGAAGTAAAAGAAGTGACGGTTTGGAATTCGTTGCGGAGGTTTGTTTAACTGTTATGCTGGGCTGGAATTTGTGAAAGTAGTTCCCCAGTTCCTTTAATAACCGTAGGGTTTTAAAGACACTCCTATGTTGTTTCTGATTTATCTACACACGCGTGCCGTCGACCTGTTGTATAAATGCAATATCTCTCTCGTAGTTGTGTATATAGCGCTCTTATATCATCGGCTGTCATTGCCTCTGGCCTAAGCCCAGCCATGCTGATATAAGAACACTATATACACTCCTACTGGAGCGATATTGCATTTGTAGAGAATTTAACATAATCCAAATGGTCGCAGTCATTGAAAGAAGAGCCATCAACCCCCCTTCACTCCCCTTTCTCCTGGTTTCTTGATACGATCTTCAAAAGACCAGAGTCAAAACCTCTCACTGAGAGTGTTGATTACCTTTTGTTTCTCTGTTGGATATTTTACGACTCCTAAGCTTCAAAGCAGAGGGGAGAAGTCTCTCGGTCTAATCTGAAACTTGGCTAACCAGAGAAACTTCTCTGACAAATAGGAACGTGTGATTCAATTGTCCTTTTCTATAAATATATCTAAATATCTAGGTTATATGTTGTCGCTCCTGCCATTTTTTAATAATCTGTAATTGTTAAATAGGCAAATTAATTCAGGCTTTGTTTGTATTCGTACCGCCGAATGAATCATGTCTTGATGCACTTCAAACCTTAGCATATTTGATATATAAATGTTTGTCTCCTCCTTGTTTCCTCCTTGTTTATATACATTGTGTGACCATAGAACACTTTCTTTTCATTATGTTATAATTGGAATGATATCTCATAAAGATGCAAATTAGCTGTTTAGTGGACAAAGAACCTCTTCCCTGCTCAACTCTGATTGGTCGATTCAAACTCAGGTGGGCATGCCCACAACTTTCGGCAGGACTGCCTTCTGAAACCTTTTGAACAATTCCATCCTTACATGTGCATACGGATATCGGTCCAGCACAGAGCTTGCAAGTATCCGTTTCTATTTATAGAATAGCTGCGCTAGGTCTGTGCCTCTTTGTTAAAGATGATTTTTATTGGTGTTCAGAAACTCTCTCTCTCTCTCTCTCTCTCTCTCTCTCTCTCTCTCTCTCTCTGTGCGCATGAGCGGGGTGAGTGTGGAGTTGGCGTGTGTGAGAGTGTGGCGACACGTGTGAGTTTATTCTTTTTCATACTGTCTCTGCTGTACGCCTTGGTTTAAACTTTAAAAGACTATATACAAAGAAAAGTTAAAGAGTTAGGCGTTTGATTTTGTGGGGCGCTGTGCTGGTCTTGTGCTGGTCGACAATGGCGGACCCAAGCCAAACTTTCATGCAGGCACGGAATAAAACTCGCGCCTGTGATGAAATGCTCTGTGGAGGAGTGTAGTTTGGCTGTTGGTGAAGTTGTTGGTTTCGAGAGCATATTGTCTGCCTCACGAATGAACAGTGCTGTTGTTATTTTTCTCGATACCATTGAGAAAGTTAACAGCGCAGTTCAGAGTGGTGTAGTAATTGAGGACACGTTTACCCCGGTAATTCCGCTGGTTCAGCCAGCAAAAAGAGCCATACTATTGAATGTTCCACCTTTTATTAAGGATGAACTTTTGATCAATGAACTTTCAAGACATGGCAAAGTTATGTCTCAAATTAAAAGAATTCCATTAGGGTGTAAATCGCCATTGCTGAAACACGTTGTGTGCTTTAGACGACAGATATACCTGTATATGATCTTAAAACCCGATGTGGATGAATTAAATGTGGTTTTCAAATTTAGATTCGACGGGTTTGAGTATGTTGTGTTTGCAACATCTGATGTTATGAGGTGTTTTGGATGCGGGCAAGAGGGCCATATTAGGCGTGCGTGTCCTGAGAGAGTGCATGAGTCAAGTTTTGAGCCAGGAATGAGCGGAGAAACAGCGAGCATTATCTCCGCTGTTAGAGACGATGGGGCTAATATTGCAGCTCATGAGTCAGTTTCTGAGCCAGGAACAATCGGGGAAAAAGCGAGCGTTACCTCCGCTGTTGGAGACGATGGGGCTAATATTGCTGTGCAAAGTACAGTGAGTACTAGAAAAAATGATGCCACGTTTGTTAGTGGCGGGGGAGAAAATGTAAAGAGTGTTGAAGATACAGTGTCAATGGATGTTGTTGAGCCAATAGTGGCGGAAGAAGAGATAGTGACAGATATTGTTGATGATGAGACCATTTTTAAAATACCTGTCACTAAGCGGAAAAAAGTTACAAAGAGTAGTGTAACAGCAAAAATGAGCAGACCAACAAGAAAAGTTTTTGATAAGATTGATGACACTGAGGGCAGCACGATTGAGGATTCTGATGGTGAAGTAATGGATAATAAAGCAGAACGAAGTAGACGTAGTGATTACAATTTTGACAAAATAAAGTCTTTTCTGCAGAGAACTAAAAATGTGAAGAATGTCCAGTTTGGAAGTTTTTTTGCAGACCGTAGAATGTTTATTAACTCTGTAACAGTGTTATTGAGAGGTGAAGGGGGAGACCACTTTACAGTACCAGAGATTTACAGATTAAAAAAATTGGTTTCCAAATTCAAAAAAGAACTACAAACTGAAGATGGCTTTGACACAACATAATCACCGCTTTTTTATACTTTTGTTTTGTTTGTGTCTTCTCATACCTTTTTTATGAGGGTGAGCTCTCTTAATTTGAATGGGGCTCGAGATATGCAAAAAAGGGCCTTGTTGGTTGAGCTTATCAAGCAAAGGAATATTGATGTGTTGTTTGTCCAAGAAACACATAGTGATGATATTAATGAAATTGATTGGAAAAAAGAATGGGATGGCGAAGTTTTACTCTCTCATTTGAGTTCTGTTAGTGGAGGGGTGGCTGTTCTTTTTGCCAAGAATTTTCTGCCCTTTTCATGTGAGGTTGAGCATGTGATACCTGGTAGATTGTTATTTATAAAAGCGCAGTTTGAAAAATGTAAGGTCAATTTTATTAATGTTTATGCTCCCACAAATGGCAACGAAAGAGTGTTCTTTCTCAAAGAAGTGAATACAGTTGTACAGAGCTGTAGCTCTGATGAATTGTTGTTTTTGGGTGGGGATTTTAATTGTACACATAACTATAGACTAGATAGGAACCATATGGAACCTCATGTTGCCTCAAGTCGTGCTTTGAATGAACTGATTGTGACACACAGCCTATGTGATATTTGGAGATCTCAATAATAATGTTAAACAGTATACTTGGGCACATAGTAGAGACAATTGTATGTCACTAGCCAGGTTGGATAAGATTTATTGTTTTAAGCATCATTTTAATGTTATGAAAAGTTGTTCTATTACTCCAACTAGTTTTTCTGATCATTGTCTTGTCACATGTAATGCTTTTATAGCCAATACGCAGTTAAAGAGCGCATACTGGCATTTTAATGCATCTCTGTTAAGTGATCATCGTTTTAAGGATGTTTTTATTTCTTTTTGGAATAACTTTAAACAGAGGAAACAATGTTTTAAAAATTTACGCCAGTGGTGGGATTGTGGAAAAGTTGAAGTGAAAGCACTTTGTCAACAGTATACTTTCAATGTTTCTCTGGACATCGCTAGATCAATGAAAAAGCTTGAAGCTGAAATAATGGAAGTACAAGGTTTAGTGGAGGTTAAGGGGAAGGGGAGACATTTTGAAACCCTTAAAACTAAGACATCTACTCTTGCGGATTTGCTCAGCATTAAAGCACAAGGCGCTTTGGTCCGCTCACGTTTTCAGAATTTAATTTCAGAAAATTTTAATTTAAAATTTTCTTCAGCCTTGAAAGAAAGAATGGACAGAGTCGGTATATTCACTCTTTGCGCTCAGAGGATGGGCAAGGACTTACACAGACATCTGAAATTAGGAGAAGAGCTGTGCAGTTCTATGGTGAGCTCTATAGTAGTGAACACAAGCAAAATGAGGAGTTGTCTGCTAGTTTCTACGAAGGACTGCCGAATGTCTTGGAGGACTCAAAGGCAGATCTAGAGAAACCTCTTTCTGAAGGGGAACTTCTGAATGCTCTGAAGGACATGGAGAATGGAAAAGCCCCTGGTATAGATGGGCTTCCTGTTGAATTTTATAAAACATTTTGGTCTGTAATGGGCACAGACCTATTGGCGGTCCTAAATGAAAGTTTGTCTGGTGGCTCTTTGCCTCTGAGCTGTAGGAGGGCAGTGATTACATTGCTTCCAAAAAAGGGTGATTTGCAGGAGATTACAAACTGGCGACCTGTAATGACATTTACATGTCATTGACATGTAATGGTTATGGTGAATGGGCAGGAATATGTTTGACAATTTGGTCTCTGTTGTTAATGATTTTGGGGAAATTTCAGCTGCAAAAGTTAGCTGGGAGAAAAGTGAAGCAGTAATTGTTGGAAAATGGGAGGAAGGGCCACCAAGATTACCTGGTGGGTTGATTTGGAAGAGGGAAGGTTTTAAGTACTTGGGTGTTTATCTTGGGGATTCAAATACACAACAAAGGAATTGGGAAGGAGTAATTGAAAAAATGGAAGGTAAACTAAAGAAATGGAAATGGATTCATTTAGAATTGTCTTTTAGAGGGAGGGTTCTAATTGTTAATAATCTGGTCGCCTCAACATTGTGGTATAGATTAGCTTGTATTGATCCACCTCCTGGATTATTGTCCCATTTACAGACAATTTTAGTGAACTTTTTTTGGGGACAATCTACACTGGATCCCTCAAAGTGTTATCTTTCTTCCGAAAGAAGAGGGGGGACAAGGACTGGTACATCTACCAAGTAGGCACGCCACCTTTCGCCTGCAATTTATTCAGAAGTTTTTGACTGGTCCTGTGAATTTGGTGTGGAGAAAGATGGCGGAATTAATTCTACAAATTGTAGATGGACTGGGATTGGATGCTACACTGTTTCTCTTGGATGCTAAACAGCTACGACTGGCTGGAATACCTCAGTTTTACCGTGGACTTTTTAAAGTGTGGGGACTTTTAAATGTTTGCAAGTTGGAGGCAACCAAATCTGTGTACTGGCTATTAAAAGAACCTCTTATCAAAGGAGCTTGTATGGATATTGCCTGAGAGAAGTTTCCTGGATTTACGTAAACGTTATGTGCTTCCAAGGCTGTGACATTGAGGCACATAGTTAATGTTGCTGGACCTGAGATGAGCAATATAGATGCAGTGGCCACATTGCTGGGTCAAAGGTCAATACGTCACACATTAAACATAGTAGAGTTGTGGAAGTCAAGGTTGACAAATGAGGAACTGTCTTTAATAAAGGATTTTAAGAGTGGAAGAGTTATTATGGACTCAAAAGACCCTTTTCCAAAACTGGGGATTACACCAGATCTTAAAGAAATGTCTGGTCCTTTGTTGGATCTCAATGGACTGGACAATTTAGATTTGTACAAAGTTGAAGGGAAAGTTATGTATAAGTGTTTTGTTAAAGTTTTAAATAAAGGAACATTAAATGGGAGGACTGATACAGTTTGGAGGGACAAACTTGGGATGAAGGATGAAATAAAACCTGTATGGAGGGTGCTGTATAAACCACCATTGATAAAACGATCTGGCGACTTACAATGGAGGATATTACATGGGGCTGTGGCTGTTAATGCATTTGTTTCAAATATTAATCCAACTGTTGATGATAAATGTGTTTTCTGTGATTCTAGGGAAACTGTTTTTCATTGTTTTTTAGAGTGTGTAAGACTTCAGATGTTGTTTAACTTTTTGAAGTTGCTATGTGGAAAATGTGGGGTGAAGTTTACACCTGGTGTTTTTATTTTGGGGGCAGGGTACAACCAAAAGCAGAGGATTAAATGGCAAATGATTAATTTTCTGTTTGGACAAGCCAAGCTGGCAATTTACAAAACAATGAAGAACAGAATAGAGAATAAAAATAGTCAAGAAATTATACCTTTATTGAAAGCTCTTGTTAAATCAAGAATTGTTGTGGAGTTCAATTACTACAAAGCTATGAATGATATTGAAAATTTTAAATTGCAGTGGTGTTATAACTGTTTGTTTTGTACTGTGGTGGAGGAGGAGTTGGCTTTTGATTTTATGTGGATTTAATATTATTAATGTTAGTATGAATCTTCAGGTCCTTATTGTTATAATGTAAATAAAGTTTTGTTAACAATCAAAACTCTCTCTCTATCTCTCTCTCTCTCTCTCTCTCTCAGCACTTCCTAGCTCATTTGTGTTTCATGTATTTGTTTGTTTTATGCGATCGTCATCGTTTTTACCATGTAGAGTAAAGTTTAATAAACAACCATATATATTCATTTGTGATGGGTTTTCTGTATTCACGCTCACAAACTTGGTCCCTTTTACTGTGTTTTGATTTACGCTACCTTTGCTATAAATCCTGTTTGGTAAAGTCACGTTACTTATGGCCATGAGATAATGTAAAGTATATAATATCATTGAGGCATTCGCTGGACGAATGCATACAAGTATTGTAATGCTTTACATTACAAATCAGAGACGGTAAAATATGTATATTCGATCACGATTATTATACGTATTTTCCTTTGAGCTAAACTAATTCCTTGACTAAAATTGATGATTTAAATAACTCATTTCATGGATGTGATCTTGAAAGATCTGGTGGAGAACCATATTTGGTGAGCTTTACTCATCAATATAATAACGTTAGCTAAAACCGCTATACATTATTTAATCATTTGTTTTACCTGGTCGTTGTTCTATGTACCGACCTATTGGCGGGTCCTAAATGAAAGTTTTGTCTGGTGGCTCTTTTGCCTCTGAGCTGTAGGGAGGGCAGTGATTACATTGCTTCCAAAAAAAGGGTGAATTCCTTGACTAAAATTGATGATTTAAATAACTAATTTCATGGATGTGATCTTGAAAGATCTGGTGGAGAACCATATTTGGTGAGCTTTACTCATCAATATAATAACGTTAGCTAAAACCGCTATACATTATTTAATCATTTGTTTTACCTGGTCGTTGTTCTATGTACCTGAACCTTAAAATGTAAGCCTTAAAGTGGTCATTTTACACAGCTAAAACAAATATTATTGTTTGCTTTAGATGTATTACAATGTGTATACACGATTTAAGGTTAAAAAACGCTGTATTTTCCACATACCGTGCATGTTTGTATCGCCTCTTAGCCCCGCCTCCCTGAAACGAGAGGATATTTTACAAAGCTCATCGCTCTGAAAAGCGAGGTGTGCTATGATTGGCCAGTTCACTACTGCGTAGTGATTGGTGGAATACTGCAATTGTGTGACGGAAATGTAATGCCTCTTACCATATTCGGAACATCAGGTTTCAAAGCTAATGACAGGTGATAAAATGGCATCGATACTTCCAACCATTCATTTTTGGTGACTCATCTTTTGGCAGAGAAAACAAAGAGGCTTTCTTTTGGCAACAGAACACACAGCGTCTCCACGACATGGCTGCTCCGGCGGCGGTACAATGAGATTTACAAGACCACCCACATTACTTGTGTGTAGATTTGGGCGGTTTTAGTCAAATCACTCCACGAGCTGACGTCAAGTTGTGGGGGTGTGGTTACAGAGGCGTTTTCAGGCAGGTCTGGGTGAGCATTCGCTTCTAGATAAAATACAACTTTTGTTCCGACACTTAAATTTTTGCAATTTCACGTGTCTAATACATGCAAGGGGCAACTTATTACACACAAAAGACAAAGAAAAACACGTACTTCCGGTGAATGACTCCTTTAAGCTATACCTAATAATGGACTCATGCGGGAAAAAACACTTAACGTGAGATTATCGTGTATCAAACAGTTATTAAAAGTTATTAACAGTGTCACGTTTTTGGATACGCTGTTTTGTACTCATTCATTCATGAGTCAGTCGCTGTACTGTAACCTGAACGTGCCCCCATTCCCATAAATATGCATGTGCCATTGCCATGGATTAAAGTTCTTACGGTGAGTTTTTCAAGATGTTTAAGACAAACGCAGAACTGCACTGCGCATGTGCACATGGTAATCTTAAATCCGAATGAGAAATTACTCTGATACAAGCGTTTACATGCTTCATTTTTTCCCTCTTGATGGTTTAGGTCCGCACCACCCCTTATCAATCCCATCAAAATTTCAATCGGATAGGCCTAAATTGGATCCTTTAAGGTTTTTAGATGAGGGCTTTTCAGTCTGAATGAGCACTCAATCTGATTACAAGTAGATTATTTGGTTGCACATAAACATAGCTATTGACTTAGTGGTTTTTTAAGTATCAATAATTATCATAATCCACATACTCATATTGACTGTGATCATTTCACTCACCAATAATCGTGTTAAATAATCGTGATTTCAATGTTGACCAAAATAATCAGGATGATCATTTTCCCAAAGTTGAGCAGTACTAGTTCTACCTCAAAAACAAGTTCATGTTCAGTTCATGTCCTGATTGGCTGTTTGAGAGACTTAAATTTGATGTACATAAATGTAAAGCATTTCAAAAAACTGATGCACCTACCCGTCTGTTAGAGGCAACCAAGCTAATCTCTTGGAAAAACTTCCCCAGGATGGACCTGTGAGTTTTCCGGAATGGATGTATCGTGCCCTACAGGTGAGAAAAGACCAAAATGAGAGTTAACTTCTTAGTATGTACAGACGTGCTCAAATTTGTTGGTACCCTTACAGCTCATTGAAATACTGCTTCATTCCTCCTGAAGAGAGATGAAATTAAAAGCTATTGTATCATGTATACTTGCTTGCCTTTGGTATGTCATAGAATAAAGCAAAGAAGCTCTGGAAAGAGATAAATTATTGCTTATTATACAAAGATATTCTAAAATGGCCTGGACACATTTGTTGGTACCCCATAGAAAAGATAACACATAATTGGATTATAGTGATATTTCAAACTAATTAGTTTCTTTAATTATTATCACACATGTATCCAATCTTTAAACAGAGAAAAGTAGTCACTGTGCTGTTTGGTATCATTGTGTGCACCACACTGAACATGGACCAGAGAATGCAAAGGATAGAGTTGTCTGAGGAGCTCAAAAAGAAAATAATAGACAAGCATGGTAAAGGTAAAGGCTACTAGACCATCTCCAAGCAGCTCCATGTTCCTGTGACAACAGTTGCAAATATTATTAAGAAGTTTAAGGTAGGGCTGCAGCTATCGATTCTTTTACTAATCGAGTATTCTACAGATTTTCCCATCGATTAATCGGGTATTCGGATAATAAGTACTTTTTCTTTATTAAAAAGCAATACTAAATATACAAGAGAAAATAAGACAGGTCTCTTAAAATGAGTAAAACAACTAATTTGTTTCCTTTTTAGAACAATTAGTTTTTATTGCTGAAATAGCATACATTAATATCTGTGAAAACTAAACCCATTTAGTACATTCCATTGCCATATTAAATTCAAAATGCAATATAATACAAATATATAAATAAGAAACATGAATAAAAATGGAAATAATAATTTCAAACAATAGCCTATGACTTTTATTTTGGCAGGTTGTCAGAAGACCCTTATTTTTTAGTATGTCTGTTTCTTCACTCAAACAATAACATGTTTGTGAAATAAACTCTCAGCGCAACTCTGGAGGTGAAGTTCATGTCCTCATTCAGCGCAGACGCAGACAAATTCATGAGCATCACGCGTGTAGCACGTTAAACTGTGCAGTTCATTCACTCAGACACGCAGACCAGACAGATGACATGTGTAAATAACAGGATTCGGTGTCCACTAGTCCGCATCTAGTTTGATGGACTCAATGCAGCCGGAAAACAAGTTTCACTCGTAAAATAGACTAAAACTAAGTAAAATATCAGTTCACCATTTCAATAAGATATTAGGGCTGTGACGGTGGCAGTTTTTTACCACCGCGGTGGTAATAGACAAATCGACCGCGGTGGTGCGGTGGTTGAGAAATATATATTATTTATATAAATAATATTTATATTATTATATTTGCGTGTAGCAACCACATGACGAGTGGAAGAGAAATATAGACCTTATTTAAATACTTGAAATTGTTAAATAATTGAAATATGATATCTGAAATAAATGAGGATGAAACATCCGTCAATGTTTAACGCGCAAATCCATCAGTGAAACGGCACACTACAGCATATAAAACATTTAAATAAACATCAGTAAATAATGAAAACTTAAATGATATAAGAAAGCTAAATACTAAATAAAAAAGCTCTTGTTGCAGTAACTTCAGTCAGTGGCGTATTAACCCTTACAGTCCTTAACAATTCCATTTGAAACAAACTGTTTAAACCTACATTGGCTTTCCTATTCAGATTGCCATAAAAACTTTACTTTTTCCGACTCGTTGATGTGAAACTTACTTGTTGACATTGTCCAGATTAAAATGTGTACAGCTGCACTAAATGCGCGTTCAGAAGATGTGCACAGGAGCGCAAATGAATAGATGTCTCTCCGCAACCGCGGCAAAACCTGCGCGCGCTCCGACACTAAGCAAGCGGGTCATAGCCAGTTTTGATTTTACGTATCTGTTCATTTCACAACAAGATCCATTGCAAAACCCGCAGAATAACCTGGGTTTTGCCGTGCAGGCCTGCGCTCGAACGCACCAACGGAAACGTATGCCAATAATTTCTGTTAATTTAAAATCTTTTAAATAAAACCATCCACAACTGAAAGGCTACAACTAGCAATCGTTATCGCAACTCTCATATTTATTACACCTATATTTGTCAGAGTGACGTGCACTACCGCCGGTGGCAGTTCACCGTCATGGCACTTTACCACCGCGGTGGTGCGGTTGTTACGGCAACCGTCACAGCCCTATAATCTATCAGTTATTTATCAGCATGAGAAACACGTGTGAGCGTGTGAACATACTAAAATGCGTGTGTCTCACGGTGAATGCATGAGACTGTAACATGAATAGAGTTTAGCGGGCTGTGCGTCAGTAATAACGGTCCGTGGGGAAACGCAGTGCTCCGTGTGTACTGTAGTTAAATGGATTAAACGAGGCTTCGAGGCAGCAAAAATTGCCTCGATGATTTTTTGTATTCGAATAACTCGAGTTACTCGAGGAATCGTTTCAGTCCTAGTTTAAGGTCCATGGAATTGTAGCCAACCTCCTTGGGCGCGGCCATAAGAGGAAAGTCGACCCCAGATTGAACAGAAGGATACTGCGAATGGTAGGAAAAGAACCAAGCATAACTGCCGAAAAGATACAAGCTGAACTCCAAGGTGAAGGTACGTCAGTTTCTGATCGCACCCTCCGTCGCTTTTTGAGCATGGAAGACTCCACTTTTGAAAGCAAACATAAAAAAGCCAGACTGGAATTTGCTAAAATTCATATTGACAAGCCACAATCCTTCTGTGAGAATGTCCTTTGGACAGATGAGTCAAAACTGGAGCTTTTTGGCAAGTCACATCAGCTCTATGTTCACAGACGAAAAAATCAAGCTTTCAAAGAAGTGAACACCATACCTACAGTGAAACATGGAGGAGGCTCGGTTATGTTTTGGGGCTGCTTTGCTGCATCTGGCACAGGGTGCCTTGAATCTGTGCAGGGCACAATGAAATCTCAAGACTATCAAGGTATTCTGGAGCGAAACGCACTGCCCAGTGTCAGAAAGCTCTGTCTCAGTCACAGGTCATGGGTCCTCCAACAGGATAATGACCCAAATCACACAGCTAAAATCACCCAAGAATGGATAAGAACAAAACATTGGACTATTCTGAAGTGGCCTTCTATGAGTCCTGATCTGAATCCTATGGAAAGAGCTGAAACTTGCAGTCTGGAGGAGGCACCTATCAAACCTGAGACAGCTGGAGCAGTTTGCTCAGGAAGAGTGGGCCAAACTACCTGTACTCTCATTGAGAGCTACAGAAAACCTTTGCTTGCAGTGATTGCCTCTAAAGGTTGTGCAACAAAATATTAGGTTAGGGGTCCCATCGTTTTTGTCCATGACATTTTCATTTGTTTTATTATTTACAATATTACGTTAAATCAAAAATCAAAAGCAAAGTCTGATTTCTATTAAATACGGATATAAACAATGGTGGAAGCCAATTACTTTTGTCTGTTTCAAGTTATTTCAGAGAAAATTGTGCTTTATTCGTTTTTTGTGGAGGGGTACCAACACATTTGAGCACGTCTGTACATACATTGTTATTTTGGTTTGTTGTATATATTTACTATATTCTTCTCTAGGTCTTTAGAATATACCAGATTAACATTTCACTGCAAATTGTACATGCTTACAAAGTATACAGTGGCTTGCAAAAGTATTCAACACCCTTCATTTTATTCACATTTTGTTATGCTGCTGCCTTATCTTAAACTACTTTAAATGATTATTTTTTTACATTAATCTACACTCCATGCACAATAATGACAAAACAAAAAACTGATTTTTGACAGCTTTGCAAATTTTAAAAAAATAAAAAACAAAAATAAGTACATTGCATAAGTATTCACACCCTTAACTCAGAAAATGGTTAAAGCACCTTTACAGACTCAAATCTTTTTGGGTATGATGTGAAAAGCTTTACACATCTGCATTTGGCAATTTTCTGTCATTCTTCTCCTCAGATCCTCTCAAACTCTGTCAGGTTGGATGGAGATAATCAGTAGACAAACATTTTCAGGTTTCTACATAGAATGTTCAGTTGGGTTCAAGCACTAGCTGGGCCACTCAAGGACATAGACAGAGTTGTCCATAAGCCACTCTTGCTTTGTTTTAGTTGTGTGCTTAGGATCATTGTCATGTTGGAGAATGAACCTTCTGCCCTGTCCGAGGTTCTGAATGTTCTGGGCTAGGTTTTCATGATCATTATCTCCGTATTTTGTGTACAGTCCCTGAAGCTAAAAAACACCCCCACATCATGATGCTGTTTCCAGTGCTTGTTTTTCTCCAGACATGACGCATGAATCTGAGATTCATCAGACCAGAATATCTTGTTTCTGACAGTTTGAAAGATTCGTTGAAGTATGTTTTTGCATATTTCAAGTTTCCATGTGTCTTCACTGAGCAAAGGCTTGAGTCTGGCCACTAAGCCATAAAGCCCAGATTGGTGGAGTGTTGCAGTGATGTTTGTCCTTCTGTAAGTTTCTCCCATCTCCATATATGATCATGGAGCTCAAACAGAGTAATCATCAGCTTCTTGGTCACCGCTCTAACCAAGACCCTTCTCCATCGATGGCTCAGTTTGGACAGGAGGTCAGCTCAAGTAAGAGATCTGGTGGTTCCAAACCTCTTTCATTGAGGATAAATGGAGGCTACATGCTTCTGTGAACCTTCAATACAGCAGATTTTTTTCAGAAGTCTTCCCCAGATCTGTGCCTTGATACAATCCTGCCTCAAAGCTCTACTGGCAGTTCTTTTGACCTCATGTCTTGGTTTTTACTTTGATATGCATTTTCAGCTGTTGCACCCTTTATAGAGAGGTATGTGCCGCTCCAAATCATACTTATTCAATTGAATTTGGCACAGGTTAACTCCACTCGAAGTGTATAAACATTAACAATCAAAACTAATGCTTCTGAGCAAAATTTCAAGTGTCCCAGAAAAGGGTGTGAATACTTATGCAATGTACTTATTTTTGTTTTTTATTTTTAATAAATTTGCAAAGCTGTCAAAAATCAGTTTTTTGTTTTGTCATTATTGTGCATGGAGTGTAGATTAATGTAAAAAAAATCATTTAAAGTAGTTTAAGATAAGGTAGCAGCATAACAAAATGTGAATAAAATGAAGGGGGTTGAATACTTTTGCAAGCCACTGTATGTGACAATTAAAATCTTGAATCTTGTAAGACAATGAATGAAGGAACAAATCTTTATTGTCATTGTCTGCATGCAGTGGTACCAGCCAACAAAATGGGGCTAGCAGCTCTTTAAAAACATGAATAAAAGTAAAAGCTAGTAGAATAAATAATAACAATACTGACCATATAAACAGTATAAGCAGAGAGGTGCAGCAACAGATGCGAGTTATAGATGGTTTTACCAGCAACAACATATACAAACGTTACTGCACACATGCACGCTTTTTTCACTATCGCGAACGGACAGAGGGGGAACCAACCAGAATGTGACATGACCCATTCAACAAATTGTTTATTTAGTACAATCAATATTTAATAAAACATTAATTTAAATGAAATATAAATGTATATATTACTAGTCATTAGTCAGACAGATAAGCAAACACAGATCAGAAGTTGGTTGACCGCAGGTTTTATAGTCTCCGCCTCATACTTGGAGTGCACTACACACATTTCAGGCTTACAGGGGCTTATGATTTATGCGATGCACAGAATCTGGCATATTTACAACTTCTTAAGCAGAAAGTAGTGCTGAACAGCTAATAAAATTAAACTATATCGACTATATCTATAAACTATATCTATAAATTCAACTAACTTCAAATATACAGTGAGGGAAATTATTATTTGATCCCCTGCTGATTTTGTAAATTTGCCTACTTACAAAGAAATGGAGGGTCTATCAGTTTCAGGGTAGGTTTATTTTAACTGATATACAAAATATGGGGAAAAAATGTTATATAAAGGTTATAAATTGATTTGCATTTCAGTCAGTGAAATACGTATTTGATCCCTGAGCAAAACATAACTTTGTACTTGGTGGAGAAACCCTTGTTGGCAAGCACAGAGGTAAAACATTTCTGATAGTTGGTCAACAGGGCCCGTATTCATGAAAAATCTTAGCACAAAGAGTTGCTCCTAGTGACAAAATTCTAAGAAAATTCTTAGAAATGTGGGCGTTTCCCCTCAGAATTACAGAAAAGATCCTAGTAAAGAAGAAAGTAATTCATAAAGCATCTTAACCCTTAAAAGAGCTCTTAAGGTCCCAAATTTTAGGAGTAGCGAGGAGGACTTTTAAGAGACTTAAGAGTTTCTTTAGCAGCAGAGAAAATGGACGAAACACGAAAAGTGAGAAGAAATGTGTTGCAATGCATGACAATTTCTATATTACTTTTAAGGTTTATCAGATTTTTTATTTTTATTGTTTTTTGTGTGTGTGTTCAACTTTTGATTATCTTGATTTTGGTTTTCTTGTATAGCTGCTTTGATGCAATGCAAATTGTAAAAAGCGCTATAAAATAAAATTACATTGAATTGAATGACAGTGAGTTAATAAGACACAACACATTAGATCGTGCAGGGTTCATGTTTGTGACCGATCCTATTAGAGACACACTAACATCTCCAAAACAGCGCAGAAATGCCATAGTGCCAGAAATAGAAGAAATCACTACAATTTAGCAACTGGAGAAATGCAGCTATGCAGCAGAGATGATTTGGTTCTGTTACAACCTTCTAATAGTGATCACACAAACAATTACAGCACTTACAGAAACGTATTGTGCCACTGTTCATTTTCTATCAAATATGTTGACATTAACAGAATGGTAATAAAAAATAAAGAAAGAATATATATATTTATATATATAGTAATGATGGGCGATATTATATCGTTTGCAATATACCGGTAGAAATTCCCCACACGATAGGAATTAGTCTTCCTGCGATATAAACGATAAATTCTAGTTGATGACGTATTTCTTTGTGAGACCCATTCACAGCTCATATGTGAAGCGAAAACGGGTATAGCGGAGGGCTGAAGTGAAGCTGAGAAAGAGTTTGCACTAAAAGACGAGCTCTAAATCTCGTTTAGGTTGGCACTGTAGATGCATCCGAGTTAATGTTTAGTTTCACTTACGTTTTATTTAATTCGTTGAAGTATTCGTTGATAGTCATAATACGTTACACCACAACATTTAATTTGGCTAAAAGTATTTATTTAAATATTCGTTAGATGTTATGGGCGCGTGCGCAAATTGTTTAATACGATTTCTTGCCTATATACAGGATGAACGGAGCGTCCCGTGCTCAGCTCGCGCCCACATGTGCTTTCATAGCGACACAGCGTGCACAGCACTGCTGCCTGTTTACATACAGTACAAATGCGAGTTTGTATTACGTTATTTTAAATACGTTTATGAGCGTATAAAAGCATGGATTATTTAATTAGATTTCTTTTATCCGCATTTTTCTGTTCTCTTTCTGTAGCGCGAGTCATAGACAATTCAAGAGAGAGTGATTGACAGCATGATGCGATCGATCGTTTCCACTCAACAATAGTCAACTCAACTTTATTTATATAGCGCTTTTTACAATTTTCATTGTTACAAAGCAGCTGTACATAAGACATATTGACTATAAGCAAACCAATTAAAGTTGTAACTGCAAAAACAAGAAAAAGGTGAAAACAAAGAAGACAGACATACCCACATACAACACACTCCACACACACAATATGCACACATACTAACACACAGACGCGCACGCACACACACACACACGTACACAGACAAGTACGCGCACACACAGTGATAGCACACATTTAAGATAAAGGAGAGAGAAGCACAGGTCAAATATAACAGACTATACATTTCTATATGCAATATTAATTAAGTAAAACTTTAAAATTCTAAAGCAGCCCCCCTGGCCAGGCAGATGCAAAACAGTATGCAAACGGTGGCGAGGAACCCAAAACTCTAATCGAGAAAAAAAACCTCAGGAGAACCCAGGCCCAACCAGGGGATTCCAGTTCCCCTCTGGCAAAAGCTGCTGCCTCTGCACAAGCTCCAGAGAACTTGCACAACAAGGCTAAATAAAATAAATAAACTTAATAATAAAATAAATTATAGTTTAAGATTATCATTAATAATCTAATAGCATTTGAAATTTTGTGGTGAAGACATGTCAAGAGACCGCGTCCTTCTTTATCCAGCTCTATCATCTCAGCTCTTGTCAGGTCCCCACTTCCCATTCTCCGCTCTACCATCAGGTCAGGCCATGAACTGCATCCTGCTCGCTGTGGTAACCTTGGAACAATGAGACAAGACTGGCTGAGAGTAGAGTACTGTTCTGTACTCTTTGATGCAACAAGTACATCAGTTGTGTTTTTGGTTCCGGTTGATCTAACTAATGCAGCCTAAACCCTCTGAAGATTTATATTATGGAAGAGTAGTGTATGCAAGATTAAAAAGATGCGTCTTTAGTCTAGATTTAAACTGACAGAGTGTGTCTGCCTCCCGGACAGTGCAGGGAAGACTATTCCAAAGTTTAGGCGCTAGATAGGAAAAGGATCTACCACCTGCACTTGATTTTGAAATTCTAGGTATTACCAACTGACAGGACGCCTGAGAGCGTAATGCACGTGAAGGACTGTAATACAAAAGGAGTTCATTCAAGTACTGAGGAGCTAAACCATGTAAGGCTTTATAGGTAATAAGCAAGATTTTAAAGTTAACGCGATGCTTTATAGGTAACCAGTGCAAGGTTGACAGAACCGGGCTAATATGTTCATACTTTTTTGTACGTGTAAGAACTCGAGCTGCCGCGTTTTGGACCAATTGGAGTTTTTGTAATAAGCCTGCAGGGCAACCACCTAACAGTGCATTACAGTAATCTAGTCTTGATGTCATGAATGCATGAATTAACTTCTCTGCATCTGAGATTGACAGCATATGACGTAGTTTAGATATATTCTTAAGATGGAAAAACGCAATTTTACAGGTGTTGGCGACGTGGCTCTCAAATGACAGATTACTATCGAATAGAACGCCAAGATTCTTTGCTGACGACGAGGGTTTTATGGAACATCCGTCAATAGTTAAACAGTATTCTTGGTTGTTACTTATAGCAGTTTTCGGTCCAATAAGTAACACTTCCGTTTTGTCCGAGTTCAGTAATAAAAAGTTGTTACTCATCCAGTTTTTTATATCGACTATGCATTCCATTATTCGCTGGAACTGCTGTGTTTCATGAGGCTTTGAGGAAATATAAAGTTGAGTATCATCAGCATAACAGTGAAAGCTAACTCCGTGTCGCTTTATTATATCTCCTAGAGGTAGCATGTGTAATGTGAAGAGCAGAGGCCCTAAGACTGAGCCCTGTGGTACACCGTACTGGACTTTTTGCGTGAAACCTCATTGTTTATTGCTACAAATTGAAAACGGTCAGATAAATAAGATTTAAACCATTTCAAAGCTATTCCTTTAATGCCGAAGTAATTTTCGAGTCTATGTAGGAGTGTGCTGTGGTCAATGGTGTCGAATGCAGCACTAAGGTCTAGCACAGTGGTCACCAACCCTGTTCCTGGAGATCGACCGTCCTGCAGACTGCAGCTCCAACCCTGCTTCAGCACACCTGTCTGTAATTATCAAGCAAACCTGAACACCTTGATTAGATAGTACAGGTGTGTTTGATTGGGGTTAGAGCTGAAATCTTCAGGACGGTCGATCTCCAGGAGCAGGGTTGGTGACCACTGGTCTAGCAGCACCAATAACGAGATACAACCTTGGTCAGACGCAAATAGCAGATCATTTGTAACTCTGATCAAAGCAGTCTCTGTACTGTGACATGCTCTAAATCCAGACTGGAATTCTTCATTGATGTCATTCCTTTGTTAATTATTCCTCCTTATGAAGGAGCATAATTGAGTTGAAACTACTTTTTCCAGAACTTTAGATATGAAAGGTAGATTCAATATAGGCCTGTAGTTCCCTAGTTCTCTAGGGTCGAGTTGGGGTTTTTTGACAAGGGGCCTTATAACAGCCACCTTATATGCTTTAGGCACATGTCCCAATGTCAGAGATGAGTTAATAATACCAAGAATAGGATCTATAATTTCTGGGAGCATCTCTTTCAGTAGATTTGTAGGTATAGGGTCTAGCATGCATGTTGTTGATTTAGATGATCTAATAATTTTAGACAGCTCATCTTGATCTACGGTATAAAATAATTGCATTTTCTCCTTAAGGGCGCTGTAGTTAGTTTGTTCAGCGGGTTTCACTTCTGATTGCATAGATCAATAGAATATATACAGTTTTAGGTATGACATGATGTGTTTATTGAGCTTTAGTTCATTTAACTCTTCTTTACTACAACTTTTTGAAGTCGAATCTCACTATAATATTTTATATTTGTCAAAAATACTGTAGGTATATTTTAGGAGCTGTTTGATTTGGGGTAAGTTTTACTGTTTTTCTGAGGGTCTAGACTACATGCAGCTACTATCACTTGACGCAAAAAACAGCGGTGGATGGCGTTATGGATATATCGTCATTTTTATCGTTATCGCAACAAATACCAGGAATTATCGTTATAGAGTTTTAGGGCCATATCGCCCATCTCTAATATATAGTGTGTGTGTGTGTGTGTGTGTGTGTGTGTGTGTGTGCGCGAGAGTACGGTGAAACAGAAAAAAAGACATGTGCAATTTCAAACTGACCCTATACTTAAAAGCTCTCTTTTTTCCTTCATGGTCAAACAACCAATCACAGTCTATAAAAGACTGTGTCATACGTAGCAACGGGGTCAGCCCCGCCTCCTCACTAAGATAAAAGTTTTTGTCTTTTCCTTGCTCAGAGTTGCTCTCAGATTGATCCTGAATCGTTTTTAAGCTAAGACTCCAATGTAGAAGTTTTTAAGCTAAATTAAGAGCTTTCTTAGAGGATTCTTAGAAGCTTTAAGAATACGGGCCCTGGTTTGCACATGTGTCAGGATACATTTAGTCCACTCCTCTGTCAATCTTTAAGGTTTCTTGGCAGTCGCTCAGTAAATTGGAGTTTTCGCCTCCTTCACAGATGTTCTATAGGACTAGGATCTAGAGACTGGCTAGGCCATTCAATGTGCTTCTCCTTAAGCCCCTCTTTGGTTGTCTTGGCAATATGTTTTGGGTCTTTGTGATGTTAAAGGCACATCCACGACCCATCTTCAGTGATCTAGTTAAGGGGAGGAGGTTCTCGTCCAAGATTTTACAGTACACTGGACCGTCTCTCAGACCCTCAATGTGGTGAAGTCATCCTGTATACCTGTAGCAGAGAAAAAGCCCTAAAGCATAATGTTTCCAACACTGTGCTTCTCTGTAAACACAGGAGTCAATTTTGGTCTCACAGCACTTTCTCCAAAGCCTTTTCTGAATCATTTTGATGTTCATTGTCAAACTTCAGACGAGCCAAGCGGGCCTTCTTGGGCATGAGGACCTTGTGGGTGCTTCAAGATTTCAATCTATTGTGGCATAGCGTGTTACCAATGGTTTGCTTGCTACTGTGGTCCCAACTGTCTTGAAATCATTAACAGGCTTCTTCCGTGTATTTCTGGGCTGATCTTTGACCTTTCTCATGATCATCTTTACTCCATTGGGGAAATCTTGCAGGGAGATCCAGACCAAGTTCATTTGATAGTTATTTAGTATTTCTTCTATTTCCAAATAATCGCACCAACAGTTGTCTCTCCTTCTCACCAAGCTTCTGTCTGTAGCCTATTCAAGGTTTGTGCAGGTCTACAATCTTGTCCCTGACATCCTTTAAAACCTATTTGGTCTGGACCATGGTGGTGGAGAGGTTGAAATGGAAGATACAGATTCTGTTGGCAGGCATGTTTTATATACATAACAAACTGACTTAGGAGTACTTTCTTAAAGTGACGACACTAATCTGCGGTCCATATAGGCAGATAACCAATCTGTGGAGCCAGAATTCTTGCTGGTCGGTAGGGGATCAAATACTTATTTCACTGACTGAAATGCAAATCAATTTATAACCTTTGTATAATTTTTTTCCCCAAATTTTTTGGTTGATATTCGGTTTCTCTCAGTTAAAATTAGGGATGGGTATCGTTAAGATTTTATCAATATCGAAACCGATACTGCTTATCGATTCCGGTACTTATCAATACTGTTATCGATACTACGCTCTATAATTTGATGCAAAAACATATGATATGAAAAGATGTTAAACATTTTAAGTTTCTTTATTACCGCTGAGTTTTAGAACTGCAGTTTACAAATGCTTCTGAGCAAAAAGAAAATGCCACATAACAAAATGTGTGTGTGTTCCTTAGCATGCCACTTAGCATGCGCATAGGAGCACATTAGTGTTGTCAAAAGTACCGGTACTTCGGGTCCAAGTCGGTACCTAAAAATAAAAAAGTTGTCGGTACCTAATTTTCACAAGACCCGGTAGTACCGACGTACCGGGTCAACCGGGTACTGATGCTCTGTCTGACAGGTTGTCAGTCGGAAACTTTTCATAGACGCAACAAGACGTGATGAGCGGATATGCGCGGCTCCGATCCACAAGAGACGCGCACAGAAATACTTCAGATTAAAGTCATATCACGAAGAAAACGAACAGAGTTTTGTGGTGAAACGAGGACGCATCCGGATTTAAGTTAACAAGTTCAAGCGGTAAGTTTCAAATTCTGTTCGCGTTTGCATTATGAATGTTGTATCATATGTTAAGTTAAAGGTTACGTCAAAATAAACATCCCTGTTTGCGTGTTAATTTGTTAGCGCCAATGCTAATCCAGTCAAGTGTCCTTATTAACCATTTAATGCTTTTATAACTGTAATGGAGTAAAATAAATGGGAGGACAGGATGGGGTTTACAGTACCTATTTTATTTAGGCCTATCATACTAACTGTATGACTAGCAATGTGTATGTCTTTGATGGATAACTCTATTAGGTTTAAAAAGCCACATTTAAACTAAAGAAAAATATATCTGTTGCATTTATTATTTTAATATACAGTTACCTTAATGCAAGTAATCTTGTGTAAATGCAGTATTAAAAACTGAGGTTTGTTGTAATATTGCATATGCATGTTTGTTCAGTCAGTTGCCTTACTGAAGTTTATTCTATTTGTCTTCTACAGCAGCAGACTGAGGAGGATGTTCATCAGCATGAAAGACCCCAGTGAGCACACAACCGTTTCAGCAACAATTAACTTATACTTCATGTATACAAAATGGCATTGCTTTCTATACATTTATATTAACAATGAGCTTTATTAATAAAATTGTGTTTCAATTAGCATGTACTGGTGTTTTGCTTTGGTACCGAAATTGGTACCGAGAACCGTGGAATTTTACTGGTATTGGTACCGACTACTGAAATGTTGGTACCGTGACAACACTAGAGCACATCATAATGTAATTCAACATATTTACTTTACATCACTATGGTTATTTGGTTGGTAGACCGTATTTCTTTTTTTCTTTCTGGTTTTAGGTTTACTTAAATTTAAGTACTATTTTCTAAACAAGTAAAGTAAAGTTTTTTTAATTATATGTACTATTTTTATAATTGTACTAGCACATTTTCTTCAATTTACTAAAGTAAGTAAATATACTCCGTGGCCGAATTATTAAAAACAATGTTATAACTTGTTCTCAAAAAAGGACTTTTATTTTGACGGGTTGCCGCAGAGGGGTGTTTGACGGAAGCTTCCTCGTTGTGAAACGCAGACGCTGAAAGCTCCACAAGCGCTACCATGCCACTCTTTCACTCGCAAACACGCAAAATAGATTACAAATACACCGCGGAAATCATATGGCCCGAGATATCACACATATGTCGAGCAAACTTCCTCTAATTCGCCATTTAACACCCGAATACACAGAGATAAAACAACGCAAGTATCGATAACAGTACCGTTTGTCATGAAGCTTATCGATACTCTGGTATCGACCCAATTATGTAGCGGTCCAAAAAAGTACCCATCCCTAGTTAAAATAAACCTACCATAAAAATGATAGACCCTTAATTTCTTTGTAAGCAGGCAAACTTATAAATATTTATTTCCCTCGCTGTATATATTTATATTGTATTTAAATATATACTTTTTTTACTTCTAAAATCACTCATACAGTAACTTTATACTCTACTGTTATTTTTTTATTTATGTTATTTGAAAAGCCGTATTCTCTCATAAAACATCTACTTTTGTTTGTTAACTGAAACTTTTACCTGTCATACTTAAACCGGTAATCCAGTTGTTCTTGTTGACTGTCACAAACGATATATTTACTTATAATACTCATGTGGAAGTTGATTGGTGAAGATGGCAAATAAATGATTATGGAGTAATACCAGCATACTAGTTATAGTGGGGAAAGACACACTGTCACATGTTCATGCAATCTGATGAAACATCACAAAGTCTTCATCATGAAAAGGCATCACGTGTTTAGAAGATGTGACAGATAAATAACAGTAATCTTCAGTCTTACCAGCACATAAGTGTCAACTTCACGTTTCTTCCTGTGGACTGGAGCATCTGCACATGACAAATAAATAAAACCACACATTTATATCTCACTGTATGTCTAAATGTAGTGCTGATATAGCCTCAAACACACGCTGTCAGACACTATGGAGGCTCTGGTAAGACCGACCTCGTGAGTTGATCGTATAATGTTGTTGATCTGAGAAGTAAATAAAGACTTACCCGAGTCTTTAATGGTGATGACATCCAGCGTCATCATATCGCACGTGTGTGAGGGAGAGATCTTCCTCTCGCTGACTCCTGAGGGCACTACATCGGGTGTACTGCTGTAATAATCACACATGTGAACCTGGTATGCCTTATTGTGAGCCATTATCACAGACGTGGACGAGCCGTCCAGCGCCATGCTAACTGCCGTGCCCGTGAGCGTCACTTCCGCCGCCAAATATCTGCGCCCATCAAACAAACTCACAAAAATGTGCATCGCAAATAACAAAAATGTCAGTAATACGTGGACGAAGTTGAAGGACATCTGATAATGGATTTCGGTTTTTACGATAAAGATAGGCGCTTTTTACTTTAAGAACTTTTAATTTTACGTCTGGGAAAATATTTACACCGGAAATGACGCGCCCAACAGTCGCTCGCCTGTGCGTCACTGGCTGCCCTCTGTCCTCTGTTACACAGCGAAGAGCCGCTGCATGGAAGAGAAATACAGAGAGAGAGAGAGAAACAGAGGGACATTCATCAAAATTACTTAAACATCGTTGTTATATTGTTTTCGCGTAACTGAAGATGGCGGCAACTCTGGCTCGTAAAGCTGTGGATCAGCTCCGCAGTAAAGAGTTCAGAGATTATCTCACGAGGTCAGTCTTAATGTTTATCATTATTATCAATAACTTAATTGACTATAATCGTGTGATATGGCACTCACATTACACACACACACAGACAGACAGACACAGACTCGTGCATTAGTTTATATATCGTGAGAATTTGGGATAGATTTGTGTCTCAAGGACACGAGCTGCTGTACCGTCTATGACCTGCACGCGGCATCATCGTCATCATCATCATGTCTCATGAACAATAACAATTTCAGTGTAAACACACTTCTCACGAGTGACTTTACCCTAAAGTTGTACTAAAATCTGCAAACACATTTTGTTCTGACAGCACTGGGGTTACTTAAAAGTTTGTCTCTCGTCTATTAGCAACAAACAGCTCAGGTGATTATTCTATAAACATCACTGAATATGAACATGTCCTCATGACCTCTTGCACTAAGCGCGCCAAAGTGCTTTAACCAAGTATTGAGTTAAGGGTATGTATACTTACGCAATGTAATTATTTCAGTTTTTTATTTTTAGTACATTTTCCAAGATGTCACAAATCAGTTTTTTTGTTTTCTCATCATGGTGTATGGAGTGTAGTTGCTACTTTGTGTTTAACCACTTTAAAACATTTTTTACATGAATCTTAACAAAATGTAAAAAAAAAATAAGGGGTATGAATAATTTTTCAAGCCACTGTATGTTTGACAGTATGTTGTTTTGTTCATCAGCTGTTAATAAATCGTTCTAAAGCGATCCTAACAATATAGTTCTCTGTATCTTTATCGTTATAGTTGTGAAGTGTAAACGTCACTATTCTCTTTCATTTACAACGATCTTTGTCCATAGTATGAATGATCTTTTACACAGAATAAAAGCGGCTCCGGTGCATGTTAGTTGAGTAGTTACCACGGCAAGTTACCATAGTGATGATGAACACCGCGTTAAACCAGTCCACATTCTTGAGCCTAAAAAACAGAGTTTGCTTAAACTCAACACAGACTTACCTGAGCAGAAACTGAAACCAGTGTCTGGTGTTACAGTATCTCACAGAAGTGAGTACACCCTCACATTTTTGTAAATATTTGATTATATCTATTCATGTGACAACACTGAAGAAATGACACTTTGCTACAATGTAAAGTAGTGAGTGTACAGCTTGTATAACAGTGTAAATTTGCTGTCCCCTCAAAATATCTCAACTAACAGCCATTAATGTCTAAACCGCTGGCAACAAAAGTGAGTGTACACCCCTGAGTGAAAATGTCCAAATTGGGCCCAATTAGCCATTTTCCCTCCCTGGTGTCATGTGATTCTTTATAGGGATGCAGCGAAACGAAGATTCTTGGCTGAAGCCGAACATGATGTGAAACACTTGGCCGAAGGCCGAATAATACCGAACACCGAACATGTTTTTTTGCATAAACTGAATAGTCAAAATGTGCTTTTTATAATTTGTCTTGCTTTTCAGTAAAATACAATACAACTTAATATAAAATTGAGCAAAACAAAGTAAATTCAAGCAAAAAATTGAGCCCTCTCCCTTCATGAATAGCCTATATTAATTAGGCCTATAACTGACTGCTAAAAGAATGATGTAAGTTACTCTGTACCCCTACAACAAAACACTTCATTAAAAACTGTCATTCCACATTAGGCCTATAAACTAAAAATACGAATAAACTAAAACTGTTGGATTATTATAGGCTACATTGCAAAATGATTTGAGGAAAAAAAAAATCCAATGCAAGTAATTCTGACTGATGCTGACTGACAACCATATCAGTTCACGTCTCTCCTCCAAACTCCGCCCACAAAAGCTGACTGTTCTCTCAGAAGGTGCACAGAACATACTTGGACAAGTTGTTTAGTACAGGGAACTGTGTGCACATGACCACTGTGTGATATCAAAGGATGTCGCGAGCGGCGGGGCTGCTGTTACCGACCGGTAAAGACGCTTTCATTCGGAAATTTACTTCCGTGCCGCAAGTCCTGTCTTTCTCTGACACTTTAAAATTGTCCACACACACGCACTGCCAAAATGTTTGCGGCAGTAATAAAGCGCACGCGTGTCTCGCTCTCTCTCTCTCTCTCTCTCGCTCTCTCTCTCTNTCTCTCTCTCTCTCTCTCTCTCTCTCTCTCTCTCTCTCTCTCTCTCTCTCTCTCTCTCTCTCTCTCTCTCTCTCTCTCTTTCTCTCTTTCTCTCTTTCTCTCTCTCTCTCTCTCTCTGCACTGGTTGCTGCTTGATCGTCTCACGAGTCATGTTCGGTAAAATTTATTCGGCCATTTCACACATTTGGGCGAACACTGAACTTGCGTTTTTGCGAACATTCGGTGCATCCTAATTCTTTAGTGTTACAAGGTCTCAGGTGTGAATGGGGAGCAGGTGTGTTAAATTTGGTGTTATCGCTCTCACTCTCTCCTACTGGTCACTGGAAGTTCAACATGGCACCTCATGTAAAAGCACTGTTCTAAAAGGCCTTTTTGTTTCAGTTGATTAACATTAGAACCAACAAAACATCTAGTCAAGTCAAGTTGAGCTTTACTGTCATGGTGCTACATGTGGGGACATACAGGGGAACGAAATGTCGTGCCTCACAGGACCGCAGTGCTACATAAATACAGCATACAACAGTGGAGTAAAACAAGAATAAACCTATACACAATCTAACCTACTAATTTACTGAATCAAATGTGTCATATTTCAATGAGACCAATCTACCTTTTTTATGTAACTGATCTAAAGTTATGTCCAGTCATGTCTGTCATGTAAGACTAGTCTAAGCAGTTTATGCAACCGTCTTCTTATGCTAGATGAGTTTTACATTACTGAATGAATAGTTTGATTTGGTAGTGATATTCAACATCTTGTTTGTAACATTGGTGATGTTTTTTTCTTTATCTTCTGGTCTTGTCTTCTTGTGGGAACAACCACCTCAGTACAGTAAGTTCTTCTGTTTATTTTCTGCTGAAATCAGAGCTTACTACCCACGTATTCAGATCGGAGGTTGTTTACACGGAGTGATTAGAGTTATCTTTGTTTCCTTTTCCAGCATTTCTGGGGTCCGGTGGCAAACTGGGGTCTGCCTATCGCTGCTATCAATGATATGAAAAAGAGTCCAGAAATCATCAGCGGCCGGATGACCTTTGGTAAGTGATGACAGCAGCTTGCACAATAGTCTTGTTGTGAGTGAAAGGTTAGTGAAGGTGTCTTGTTTTGTCAACAGCTCTCACCTGTTATTCACTGCTCTTCATGAGGTTTGCCTACAAGGTACAGCCCAGAAACTGGCTTCTGTTCGCCTGTCACTTGACCAATGAAACGGCACAGATTATTCAGGGCAGCAGACTCATCAAATACAAGTGAGAGCGTCTTCTGTCAGCTTTCCATGTTTGACACATTGACATATCAATGATCTTCGAATAATGAAAATATCAGTCCCCCGGTTCTTAAAATGTAATAATGTAATTACTCATTTTCTTCCTCAGCATGGAGAAGAAGATGGCCAAGTAGAACATCAGTGAACATGACATGTTTCGGCTACATCGGATACATTTAACACAAATAAATAATTTCCTTTTATGTAGATTATATTGATTTCATACAAATTATTATCACACAAATCTTCATCTGACAGATTCGGTGTCTGTTACACACATAGAGTAGTAACAGAGTTAACAAGAATGAACAGTTTTTAAGTAATTTAGAATTATTTGGTTTGTGAAAATAAAAAATGTAATTGTGCTCTTCCTGTGTTTCTTTAAAGAAAGTTACAGTTCAGTACACTAATTGATGAGTTGACAATGAATAATAGTAATGCAAGTAACAACATCTGTGCTGTTCCAACAAAACACAATCTGTCACCCAAAACAAGGCAATGAACGTAGATTCCACAAATGATGTTTTATTAACAAAGGTCGGGTGGAACACGTGCGATAACTAACCCGGCCGGTTTCCTATAACCAATCTCACCAATCATCCTTTTATCTTAGGAGAAAACCCCTACAAAGAGACGAGACGCCTTACCCTCATTCTCTCTACATTTTCGCAGCATCCCTCCTCCCAAACTCCTCACCATCAGCCTGTTTTTATCGCATTATAACGGGGGGAACGACCCAAGTCTGGGCACATACCGGGCCCGAGGCCCTCTCCCCGGACAAGGGGCGGGCGCTCCAAGTTCGGAGGAACTACCCAGCTCGGAGCCCTCTCCCCTGGACAGCACGCCAAATACTCATACTATCCGTCCCTTATCATGCGTACTTGTTATCTGCGAGGAGAACTCGTGAATGGTTTTTTTTCTGGTCACCTGGAGTTCACTGTCACTTTTTACCCAGACGTCCAATTACAGTAGAGGCAGACAACACATCGATTAACTGTTGCTAACAACAACTGGGTTCAGCATGAGCTTTCAAATAATAAAGTCGGGTTTGGGTAGTAAATTTATTGCATTTCTTTGGGTCTTCACAGGTCCGGCTCCTACTTTCAAGTATCGCACGGTTCTGGGTTGGTTCTGAGTAGCACATTCTTTTTGGGTTCAGCTTCAAAATTTTGGACCTGTGAAGACGTTCCCAAAGCAGGGGTAACGACCTGCCGGAGGGTCGCAAGATGATTTCAAGAAATATATATTTTTATTATTAGAAACCATACAAATAAAAAGCCATCAGCCTTTTGAATTTCCTTCCCCTCAATCGTGACCCCTGATGTGATAATGTCACATTAACAAGAACCGCATTCGGTTACGTGCATTTACAGCACCACTTTAAACAGCCCCAATTGTGCATGCAGATTATTTTTCAGGGATTAAGTTTAGGATATTCTTATTTGTCGAAATGAAACGTTGGGTAATATCGACCAAAGACGGTGCAGGGACCGGCGGAGGAGGGTGGAGAAGAGCCGCAGTCAGAAACACTATCGACCTCAGTTACGAAAAAAAAGCCTGCGGACATCCATCAGCACTCAAATCAGTTTGATGAAATTTGACCATCTGTAGTAATAGTTCATAGTTTATGTATAACAACAAGTAAAGTAATGAGTAAATTACTATAAAATAATATTATGTTAGACTGTTCTTTTGTGTTGTCATTATGCGCGTGTTTGGATAGACCTAATAAGTGCATATGTGCAGTTGCGTGTAACATTTGTATAACCACCTCCGTGGATAGTGGGAGTCTCAAGTCACTGGCACTGGCAAACTGAAAAATTTGGGAACTCCTGCTCTAAGTGCCAGGTGTTAGATGTAAGCAGATACAATGTAAATTCCTAACTGAGGTCCACCTGTAGCACGCAGACGGAGCAGGAGGATAGTTTCTCTCTCTAGTCCACAGCAGAGCTTTTCCCTTCTGTGTACAGTCAGTCTACCACAATGTAAAAACTTGTACTGCACAGGAAGCACAGAACTTTTCTTTGACTTTCTCCTTGTGTGAGGTAAGTTCCCCCAAAACCCGCCAAAGCACACTAAAGGCCCTAACCTTTGTCACTTACACTAGAGACAACGATTATTGACAAATTTGCTTTTAATGCAGATTAATTGCATGTTAATGTAATAAAGAATGAAAGATGAAGTGAAAATGTGATTGTTTCTGGCATGGCAGCAGTGCAATAAACTCGGTTCGCAATACCATGAAATGAAATATTACAAAGGAGTACAGTTATGACACAGTCCTCTTTTTTTCTTAAAATTTTCTGATGATTTTACTAGAGAACTTGGGAATGTACGCCATTTAATATTAGACAAAACAAATACATATAAAACATGAGATAAGTATGCCAACAGTCAAAATATAAAAGGTTGTTCAGGGCATGCGACAGTTCAACTTCCGCTTCATTATTAGATATGTTCATGTGTTGCTTTCTGATGGGAGCAATCATCCCTTAACCTGTGACTGCAAATCAGTATGAGAATTAAAGACATGAGATTTAAAACAGTTTTATAAATCATCACTTGTGATAATAAGACCATTTGCGAATTGATTTTCAAGCGTTAAACCGTCATCGTCCTCCTGCGGAGAATAGAAAGCATTAATTAGACATATGGCAGATTGACATACAGTTTGAAAGCTCTGAATCCAACGTGGAATTACCTCATCTTTTTCTTTGTAGTCTTTCTCTGTGCCTCTGTATGACACCACGTGGATAAGAGTGTATACTCTGCAAAGAGAGGATGTCACGTTAAACATCCCATTAACAACAACTAATGACGTATAGGACGAGTTATTCACAGATTCTTATTCTGTGACAACTATATTTAGAAAACTAAAATTTTCCATGTAGTCAAACTCCAAGGGTGTGTCCACATAACACATTTTTTTTGTCTAAGTGTGAATGTTGCCATCCAAACCCTGGTGCGCATCAAACAAGTGGACTGAGACTGCTGAAAAGATGGATCTTGATACGCTTTCAAACGAACTTTGGCATGGTTCAACAGAAATATGCACACAACACGGCCCAAAGGCACCAAAACCAGGAAGCGATAACAAGATACGACCCAAAAATCAAGTGATATGGTAATATAAATGGAGTGTTTGTTAGATCTGTGCTTGTGTGTGTAACGGAGGAATTCCTGTCATTGTTTTGACTGCTTTAAACACTTTGTGAGGCCTTTGCGAGTTACCGGCTTGGTAAAAAAACACCATCAGTACATTCAGTACACTGAGCATGTATAACGCAGCACACGGCATTGTTTTGTCTGGTAAAATCATAAAAGCTGTGACTTGTCGATATCTTAGGTTCGCCTTTAAAATGCCAGTGTGAACGCTAAGCAAACCAGGACTAAAATGTATTTGTTTTTTGTTTGGTTCAAGAAAACCAAGAGAACCGGACTACAAATGTGAACACACCCTCACTTGGTTGTATAGGTTCTATCTGTGAGTTTATCCCCTGATAGCACACATACATCTATTTGATGTCTGCATTTTCATCTGCAATACATCTGGCAGATGCTGTTTGCTCATCTGCCCTACATCTCTGAGACGTCTGCTGTCAGATGCCATAGACCTCTAGAAGATGTCTGTAAGATGTGTATGATTTAGAATGGATGTACAACAGCTCTTTCTAGGATGTTAGCAGATGTTTTTACACAGCAGATGTTTTCCAGATCTTTAGCAGCCATCTTACAGAAGTACCTGTGCTATCTGGGTCAGCACTTTGAATGCACACAAGAGGAACAAACAGCCTCAGCTTTCTTTCATCCCTATATTTATCCCTAATTTTTTTGTTGTTGTTAAAATTAAGTTCTTAAAATGTCTTCAATTTGACTATTTTAAGCCTTAAACGACAAATAGTCTACTATTTAATTTATGGAGTCTTAATTAGAACAATAAACATTAGCTTGTTTTTTCAGTTATAGTTATCTCTACAGAGAAAACCATTTTACCTGTAACACTTTCTGTGGAATAAAGTCCAGGGGCCTCCTTTATAAAATGTTGTGTAGAAACCATCCTAAATTAGATTTTATGATCATTTCTCAAAGTGTGTATGTGTGATTCATAGAATGAACGCATCACAGAAAATGTGTGTACACCTCTCTTTGCAAATGATCTTGAAATTGCGTGCAACTGAACTCCGCCTTGTAAACGATATCTAATTAAAGCAGTGTTTCGGCCTTAAAATGATGTCTCTTAAATTATTTCAGTGATAGAACAACTCTTAACCAGACAAACTATCTGAGTAGCCTCATAGCCGCTGCAAGCACACTCTGTAAGTTTTGTGTTCAGGTCGGTACACACAGCCCCGCCCATTCCTTGCCCGCAGAAGAGAGTGCCATATGGTTTCCAAACAACATTTCTGCATTCGCCAGGTCCATCAGCTTAGTAAACAAATTCACATGAATTGCGCTGCCCACGGGGAAGCTTGTACAGCGACACTGGTAACAGACAATTACGCTTATCAGCCACATGGGGAAACCCGTGAGCAAAAGTTCTACAGTGTCGCTTTAGTGTCATTGACATAAAAAACAGTCAACATCCAAATCCTTTATGAGCAAGAATGGCTTATATTTCCAAAAACCTGCAGCACTTGAACAACCAAAAGTGCGTACGTCTGCTCAGACCCTGACATGGCATTAAGCACTTTTCCATGTCAAAGACCGTCTTACTAAATAGGAACGTTCCAGTGGATTTTTGCTTACACACACTTAACGATCAGATCCATACGTACGTACCAATTATAAGTAAACTGTTTGTGTTGCTTGAAAAGTATTGCTTCAGTTCTTCTTTTGCGAGACAGAACCTTTTCATTTCAAGCAGAAAGTGATCTTTCAGAATTAGAAGGTTCTATCTCCATTTGACCTGTTCCAAAAATCCCCATTTACCAACCTGATAGAATTTTGATATTGTACATTAAGAATAAATTTAGTTTCTCAGTCTTTTTCCATGTATAAAAGTCTTGTTCCCCATATCATTTTTTGCTACACGGAATGCAAAAATGATGAAGCGCTCAAAACTGCTCAGAATGCAGATAGAACCTTATAAAACTCCAAGGTGGCGACTACTGCTGTTAACATATGATCATTTTGATGATACCTGTGGTAGAGCATAGCCAGGAACTGAACAATCAGAAGAACGGCAAACGACAGCAGGAACATCAGACTCAAAGGTTCCACCTTCAAGGGCTCGTCTGACAGAGTACCATTTGGAAAATATTTTGGAATCTTGATGCTTAGAACTTCACTGCCGATTGCTTGAAGGAAGAATGTGGCTACAACCCATAGGACATTGATTATGAAGTACAAAAACACAGCCTGCAGAGGAGAGAGAACAGTTTTTTGAAGGATGAGTTACTATGTGGAATTAACGGACGGGTAAGATGATTACTTCATCTGCAAACATTACCTTGTTACGCAAAGACTTTAGTTCACGTGTCACTTCTTTCTTGTGAGCTTCGTCATCTTCTATGGGCTTCAGATAGCGCTCTATAAGCTTCTTCCAGAAATCATCTTCATCCTGTTTATGTTAGGAAGAAATTTTCTTCATTTACTTAAACCTTTGGCAATTTAATAACCAACGATAATGTTTGTGTATAATAGAGACATTTACAGTTCTGTGTGCGGTGTATGAAATCAAAACCTTTACTTGCTAATAGTGAGCTTCATGCATGATTTAACCAGGCAATCAATCATCCTGAAGCATCATTCAGAGACGCTAGCTCACCTAACTCTGACCCTACCAGAGCCCGAGGGCAATAGCAGGTTAAGCAGAATGTTGTTCCAGACCGATCTCCTGTCTTGTCACTTTAAACACCATGATAAGCTCTTTGCACTACATCTTTTTTTAAATATCCCTGCTTGTAAAGTTGTATCTGTATTTTTTAATATGTTTTTATTCTGTGTTAGTGTTATTTGAATGCACCAAGGGTCTGAGAGTAACGCAATTTCAATCCTCTATATGTATGTACAGTACATGTGGCACAATTGACAAAAAAGCAGACTTTGACTTTGACTATCTCCAGTTCATTCTTCTCATTTTGCCGAGTTAGATCCTGTCAACTAGTTTTATTTTAAGGATAGAAAATGGGGCGTGGTTAAGTTTCATCAACCTCAGGGGTAGTTAACAGTCCAGAAACATGGGTCCCCTTGTAAAATCGGATTGATCGATCGTAATGTGTTCCACTAGAAGATGTTGTACACTAAAGTTTACCTCAGAGAGTTTCTCAATCTGTGGAGCCACAAGCGTCCTCTCAATGCCCCGCTTGACACGACGCTCCAGTCTCTCCATGCGATTGGTCTTAAGGATGCGTCTGGCGGCTTCGTTCAGGGTGTACTGCAGTTCCTCAAGCTGACTCACAGTCAGAATGTCCTCAGGACCCACCTTATCTCTCAGTTCGGCATTCAGAGTGTCTGTGAGCATCAGCACCAGCTCCTCACACAGATCCTCATGGTTCTTGTTCCTCAGAGTGTATCGGATCTGCTCCTGAAGGTTTCTCTTTAGGTTCGCATAGGTCAGTTTCTTCAGGAACACTTCCCTCACAGGTTCCACCCAGTCTGTCCATTTAAAGAAGAAGCAACTTCTTTAGTATTTCAATGACATTTCTTTTTCACAATGTATATTCTTTTAAAGCATCACTAGACACACATTACAAATTCACCAGTGAACTCTTACCACCCTCGGGCACGACTTCTATTGCCATGTCTTCAGGATTATTGGAATCATCGTTATCATCATCTTCATCGTCAGAGTCATCGCTAAATGAATCCTTTTTTTTATCGCAGCTTCTGGAACTCCCGCTGTAATGGATTTTGGAAAAGGTTCCATTTTTAAGCAATCATTTGTTAAAATATCTCCTTCTGATCCAAACATTGGTGCATTTTCTTTACCTTCTTTCAGAGTCAGTGTCGTCGTCCTTGCTGCGCAACAGGTTCTCTTCGGACTCGGCTGTCTTATGTGTCACCTGTTTGTTGTGGTCCAACATGTGTTTGTGTGTGTTGACAGCGTGCAGGTTGTCATGAGTGGTCTGAGACATGGGCTCAGTCTTGACAGCAGCATGTGCGTTGGGATTGACAGCCTGTTGAATTTGCTGAAGGACAAGGTTTTCAGTCTCTTGGGTGATTTCCATTTTCACATCCCAGCAGCAAAGTGTACAGTCTCGATTGCAAACGACACCCACTCGCTTTTTTTGCTCGGTGCCTTTGTTGGATTCTCGAGTACCCCATGAAACAATGTGCATGTTGACAAGGGAATATATGGTGAGGAGCAGATAGCCACTGGGAATACAGATGAAATACATGAGACCGTAGAGGATCAAAGTGAACTCCTGAGGGTGAAGGATGGCCGTCACCATGTACAGGATGGCACCGGACACCAGGAAGAGTCCGGTAGGGGTTATAAATGTTCCTTGTTTAACCATGTCACCTAAAACCAGAAATCCAATCAGATGGAATATCAACAGAGAAACAAACAATGTACGGCAAAATAATTCCACGTTGATTACCGATAATGGAAAAGAAGGATGCAGTCATGAGGAATGCATAGATGACACTCAGAATGGCAGCGATTGTAATTTGGAAGTTGGTTTTGGCTACAAAGCATATGATCATGTAAACAATCGGAGGTATAACTGCTATTACTATGGAAAGAGTGCCTGGAACTCCAAAGACAAATTGGAAAGCTCCTAAAGTGGAAAAAAAGAGAAAAAGGATTGTTTAACATGTTATCAATCAGGATATTCCAAGAGGATTTGCACAAGGGTATTTTTATGACTTTACAGTTTCACAGAATCCTAAGGTAACTGATATATGAATGCAAATCAAATGTGTACTTTTGAACGTCAATCACAGAACGTTATAAAAACTCTTTACAACTTAGATGAATAACTTAATTGTTTTTCTCAGCATCAAAAGTTGGTTGGGATAAACGCTTGTAAATGTAAATGTCATGAAATGACAACCGTGAATATAAACATATTACATATAAATCATCAGTAATAAAAGGCTTATTATTATTAATGGTAGATGTGAGATTGTTTTTAATGTTCACCTGCGATCATGAGGGTGACAGATGCAGGTCCTAGGATTGAGGAGGACACAGTGAAGATCTGATATAAGATGTAGAGCATGGAGATGGAGGTGTTCCTCTTGACTGTTTCTCTTCCACTGTGGAGCAGGTCGAGCGTGTTAGCTAGTGTTGAAGGACCCCATCGGCGCCTTTGGTTGTAAAACTCCTTGAACTCTTGTGGTGAGTTGGTATAAGCATCTGAGGCGGCATTATACTCCACCCGCCAGCCCTGCTGCAGGAGCAGAGTGCACAGCCAACGATCCTCACCTAAACATGAGTGGATCAACCAGATTTACGTTTATTTAGTCAATCTTGTCCTAATGCTGCATTCTTTCTTTAAGAAATGTTTGTCAGAAACAGAGAGAGGTGCACTAGCGATTGCTCTTTTGTAGCCATGCCCGTTTTCACGATTGTGTTACGACTTGTGATCCGCATTAAACAAGCCTAACGGATAAGTAACTTGCCAAGTTTAAACTGTTAGTTTGTGGTAATAAGCTGACACAGATATTGGGGTTAACGCATGTAAGCACACTTTATTTACTATGCTGCAAAACCCTTCAAGGGTCGCCACTCGACTGGGAGGATGACATGAGAAATCACCAGAAACAACATACCGGGATATATTAAATTATTCCTTAATGTACGGTGACTGTGATTTGATAGTTCGGCAAGCAGTTACAGTCACTGTTGTATTGTCGTGACACCATCATACTTATAAAGACTTGTTTAATGCCTCAAATAGTCCTTCATCAGACAGATTTACCTTGATCATATTGCACGTATTCAGATGCTCTTGACGCTGTGGTGGTGTATCGCTTGAGAACGTTGTCATCCATGAGTGCAGATCCTCTGAAGAGGCTAAAACAGCCTGGACTGCACAGGACCGAGCCAAACACATGCTCGGCTGTCTTCTGAAGCCAGTGACCCACTGCATACTCAAACTTCTGATACCACACCATCGGCCCTGAAACCACCCAAAACATGTCAGTACTGCAGTTCCCAAGGGACGAGAGGCCATATATCTGTCAAACATTTTGTCAAATCAATTATTCTCATAAGTGTAACAAACGCAGATGAGAATTTATTTAGAGTTGCTTTGTGTGCCAACCACCAGTATTGAATTATGCCGAAGGGATTTATGGAAATGAACTTTGTAGTGGCCCTTAACTGCAGTTTTTCATACTTCAGTATACAGTTCCTTAGCATGGTTGCTGTAGTAAAACCATGGTTTTGCCAAAGGTACATGGTTACAACACTTTTACATGGTTAAATGTCCTAAGAGGGATTTAAATAGCAGACGAATCATTAGTGATCTACTTTATTGAGATTTTCATAGACTACATAGAGCGTATTTTATTGATTTTTAATTAACTGTCAATTAAACTGGACTATCACAAAGATCATGAAAACTTAACTGTGAAAACAGAATTCCAGCATTGTGTTTTGTGTTGACTATGCTTTCTGCAACAACTTGTAATATATATATATACAGTACAGTACGTGTGTGTGTGTTTATAACTATAATGTTAGCTTTTTTCTATTTCCCATACGTGCCCCGGGGTCTTTACCCATTCCTGTGGGGTGGATTCGTCCTCAGGCTGCTCCCACGGTCCTATACATTCTGAGCCGATCGACGAGCAGTATCAGGGCGGACGGGTGGAAGTCTGTGTCTCCGTCCAAGGCCATGATATACGTGTTGTCATCAGATATATGTCTTCTCTTGCTGTCATTATCATGAGCAGGAAGGAGATAACTCTCGCCATCTAATGATATGAGACTGGCACGGCATGGGTTGTTCTGTCTCTTTAAAAAACACACGCAAACACACAGTTAACGCCAGGTTCTGGACTGAGGTTCGATAACCTCTGTATGAGCAATGATACCTTAGAAAACACCACTGAGGAACGACTGAAGAATTACTGAAAAAAAAATACAGACAAACGCACTGTGATTTTCTGAGGGTTTTTGACGTTATATCCTTTCCAACCGAGCAGATAATACAGGTACATGATCTGAAGGGAGAATACACACACGCGTTCAGGTTCCGCGGGCTTTCATAGACCCTGGATTAATTGTCATGATATGGAAGGTGTAAGTCGTTGAAGCTCACCTGGGACCATCTCTTTTTGTTTCGAATCAGTGTTTTGTCTTTCAGGTGAACATAAAGCATATTTCCCTCTGGCATTACAAACATAAGACGACCACCGTACGGCGCTTCGATGATAGAAACTTCATCCGGCTCCTTATTCGTAAACACTCTGTCGACAAACGAGGAGAAAGTTTATTTAAACAGCATCATTGCGTTCCTGCATGATTTGTCTGCTGATGTGCAGTATATACAGTACAGTTTATATATATATATATATATATATATATATGAAAATGCCCACCTGTACACCTCCATGACAACATTTATAAGGTCCTGAACATATGTGTTGACAAGTTTCTTCTCGGTGTTCTTTTCTTTCATAAAGGCGTCGTCTACGTAAATATGACACTCAAAGTCAAAACAATCCTTGTGTTCTTCCTTTGGATCTCCACGGTATCTGTCCAATCTGAAAGCAACCGACAAACAAGTGCGATTCCTAAAGCAATACAAAAGCAATGATATAATACAAAAGCATCACTGTACAAATACCTGAACATAGAGGTCAAGATTTTCAGCATCTCGTCATATGTTTCGTGCCACATTGTAGCACAGAGGTAAATGACACAGTTTTCCACTTCTTCACTGCTGCGCGACAGAAAGAACATGAGAACAAGTTACGTTATGAACCCATTCGCATCGAAACGCTCTCACACATAAGGTAAAGTAATCACTGTACCTTCCTTGCTCCTTGTTTCTCGAACGGACGACTTTCATCTTGGTGTTGAGCAGCAGAGAGAGGTCAATGAAGGCGGATTCGTACAGACGCCGCACGAAAAGCTGAGACGTCCTTTCGATTCTTTGCACCTTCATTCTCCACACGTAATACGTGCACGCCATCAGGCCGAGCCACATGCAGACCCCCTCCAGCACCAACATGGAGAAGGGCCAGATTTCGTTTGGGCTGTTAAGCGATGTCTTGCAGATACTGTTGGAAATCTCCAGCATTACCAGCATCACAGGGGTGTTATTTCTGACCTTGATATCTGCAAGTTTGGAGCAAAATGGCCAGAAGGTGTTGTTAACGCCTATATAATTCTGGACGGTAGCCACTTCAGATAAATAGTACAGTTTTTCAGCTTGCGCCAGGAAAAGCGTTATTCCTAGGATTAGCGTGGCCGGACCGGAGAACGAAACGGGCAGAGCAAAACCGAACCTGACGGCGTGGATTTTGCAGGCCACGACTCCGAACCAGTGACACGCGGCGGAGCAGAACGCCTGCAGGAAAAACAGCACCAGGCCGATCTCGACTGCGCCTTTGGCTTTGTTGTACGCTGACCAGACAATCGTGGGTTGGGAAATCAGGCCGTAATACAGAAAGTACACCCCCATGGTGATGGCGATTCTGATGAGACTGGTAACGAGATATACCTTGTCTTTAAAACCGTCCAGGTCCCTCAGCATCTCCTGAATGTTGTTGCTGGCTTGAAACGGATTCTCCCACCAGTTCAGGGAAATCAGCAGTGATGCCACGATGGCGATGGCGATGTACACGTAACCGTCCGACTTTTGAGATGGGACGTAAGAGGAAACTCTCACGTAGTGGTCCACCCCCAGCAGAACGTAACCGCTGACCACCAGGATGATGGAGCAGACGGGATAGATGATCATCCATCTCTCCCGCTGCAGGCGAAAGACGATCTGGAGCACGGACGAGAAGATGCACACTCCTCCAGGGATGCAGAGGTTTGTAAGAACGTCGAACTGAGGCATCACGATCAGCACCAAGACGGCTGTTCCCAAGGCCACCAGGCTCTCGATGGCGCACATCTGCAGGAACATTCACAACAAATCGTGAGACTTCTGTGGTGGCATCTGTTGATGAACCAAGGATTAACTACGCAGGTTCTAGCAAACCATTTCTAATCTAATCTAAGCTTAGAAATGATATTATTTAGAGTAATTATAGAAATGTATCCACGCTGGCATGATTCCAACTGGTGAAGCTGATGACGAGCTTCAACAAGCAGCTGATTCAGCATAATTGATTCTTCCAGCACGGCGCCCCGTGTTTTATTACATTGTGGCATAGTGACTTAAACTATTAGTGAACCATTTCTTTCATTATGGGGGGGGAACACGAGAATGTTCTCAAGGTATGTGAAGGAACGTTCTCTAAACAGAAAGTATATGTAATCATTGTGTTCATTCATCTATTATATCAACTCAACTCACGATTCCCATTGTCTTCGCTTTGGGGGACACGTAGCTCTTGAAAGCACACTTCCAGAGAGACTTGAGGAACACAAGAACGTTTGGAGTCAGAAGGACACACATCAACAGAAGTGTGTAGAACTGACGGTCCACGTCGCTTCTCAAAGACTTTGGACTGCATAGAGTGGTCAGAACCAGCAAAGAACCCTGTCACAGAGATAAACATCGTGATTGGACCACAGCACCAACACAACATCTGAGTACAGGATGTAATCATGCTAGCAAGCAATGGAGTTTGGTGATTTGGTGCAGGTGAATGAGTGCAGGAATATTGACATTTCACCTTGCTCATGACAGCGCTGGCCAGCACCAGCACACCCACGACAACAGCCACCAGATTCTGTAAAAGTGCAAAGCATCTTCTCTTCTCCTCCTTCTCAGCTCCGATCGGGTTCAGCTGGAATGGGTCCCATGTGTCCCTGTAAAAGCATTCATTATGAAAGACCCAAAACTATATAAAAAGTGTACAGTATATATATTTATATATAATCGCTTTTATTGGACAGACGAACGTGCCTGGCCCGAAGTTAACTTCCAGTCTGTGTTTGGTTATAATAACTTATTTTATATTTAATATACATTCATAATCATTTATTGTACTGAATAAAACTCCTTGAATTAAACTACTCAACAGTTATTGATTCTTTGCAGAGGTCCACCGGAAGTGAAGTTTTGGCCACATAACATCATTCTGAGGACTAATAATAATGTTAATGAGGATGTGATACCGTGTGTTTCTGACTCATAATGAAGAGCAATGTGAACGTTTAATACTTTCCGGAGACTTCAGGGGCCTCATTTATAAAATGTGGCATAGAAACTGTCCTAAATTTGATTTTAGGAGAATTTCTCAAAGTGCATACCTGTGATTCATAGAATGAATGTTGGCACAGAAAACGTGTGTACGCCTCTCTATCAGCTGTGAACTCTATATATCGCAAACGATCTTGAAATTGTGAACAGTTTCAGATCTCCGCCCTTTAACAATGTCTGATTAATGTCAATGATACATGAAAGAGCACCTGTCAACATTACGAATGGCAAGAAGATGGCGTATATTTCCAAAAACCTGCAGCACTCTGACAAGCAAAAGTGCTTACGTCTGCTCAGGGCTTGACGTGGCACTGAGCACTTTTCTATGTCAAAGACTGTTTTTGTGCACACGCTCTACGATCAAATCCATGCGTATGAGGCCCCTGATCTTTTACAGATGAACTGACACTGAAACTCTCACCTGCTGTCTTCATTTGAATAACACATCTGACATACGTTATGGGTTTCCTGCCACTTCAGGTAGACAAATGTATTTGCTGATACGATGATTTACAGTACATTTGTTATTCAGGGTGATTTGGATGGTGAGGTATCTTGTATGCAAAGGATGTGAAACTATATGATAGGGATGTAATGATTTACCATACTGATCTCACGATACGACGTGTTTTTTATGAGTCAAAAAAATTACCCTTGCTCATCCGAGTGCTGTTTGTTTTTGTAAAAACATACAACTTCGTGTGAACGCTGGATCAATGCCGGTCCAGAAGAACTTCCCTTTTCAGTGTTTTTAACGCTACACAAACGTTTAAACAAAATACAACCAACAGAACATTTAAAACCGAATCAAAATGTTAAATCAATATATTTAAGATTTCATTTTGTATGTACCATTTGATAGAAAAGAAATAAAATCTGAAACCAGTGTTTATGGATGGTGACAACTGCTCTTTTATATGTCGATAACATTAATTAGACATTGTTTACAAGGCGAAGACCTGAAACAACTGTGCACAATTTCATTTGCGATTTATTGATTTCACTCATCTAATGATTGTTTTCTGTTCGTAGGCTCGCTCTATGAATCACATGTACGCACTTTGAGAAATAATCGTTGTTTCTTAGCATTGTTTCTATGCAGAATTTTACCAACAAGGCCCAAAGTTTTGACGGAATAACCGATGTCTGTGTGTGTGATCCATTCAGAGTTTTGTCCCTTTTAAACACTTGCTTGTTCCAAGTTACCAATCAGATAACAAAATAAATAATGACAGAAACGAAAAAACTGCTACCTTGATATAATCTCTGTAATGGAATGGTGTAGCTTGATGTCGTCCTGAAAATCATGAAAATTAACCATGGTTTTACTACAGTTAAGAGCAAATAAACAACGGTTACTGAAGTAAAACCATGGTCTTGCCAATACCAAACAAATGGTTCCTATAAAAAACCATGGTTAATTTCACAAGAGACTATAAGATCTAAAATCCGTAGCTAGTCATGATAGACAGTTAGACAAGTGGTTAAACAGTTCGGTTGAGAAGACTGGCTGTGCTTAAATAAAGATCTTGTTCATCAAGAACAAAACAGCGAGTGTAATGTAAACCCGTGTGATTGTGTATGGGTCACCTGTGTCGGCCCTCTCTCTTGCGTCCCCTCTGCTTTAGTTCCTCCATCTCAAAACCCTCTCACGTTACTCCATTCAGTGGTTGACAGGTATGGACCGCTCAACAAACTGAGCTGAATTAAATCTCATCTGAAATATCTCTGTCTTCATCATCATAAAAGAGTTCAAAGATCTCAACATCCTTATTACAGCGCTGATAGGAAACCTGTTCTCCACCTGGACCAAAGTTCAGTGGCACGTACAACATCTACAAAATCAGCTCCAGCGGGAAATACTCACATTTAGAAAACAGACAGATGGCCAGGAAATTTTAAAGAATCTTATTGAAGGATTATGAAGGAGTAAAAGATGTCCTTCCATCTGTAACCTGTCACCTAATAACTCAGTTGAAGATTCAGGTGTTAAGTGTTAAGCATATAATAATAGTACAATAAAATAAAAAAAATACCATTGATCAATTTCACTTTTTACTGATGAAGTAAACATTTTCAACACAATGTTCGGATCGGCAAATGTAAACAGTGCTCTTGTTATTTTAGTTTAATGTTCTTTGTGGTGAATGTTTAATTCATGTTGTCATAACTAGAATATTCAGAGGTCAGGTGTATATGTAACCATGAGAAAGATCACCCACAGTGACGTATTTCACACGAAACTGTGAAATACAGTTCATCAAGCCTGCACGGCAGCGTTACAGTCATGTCATAAACCTCACACAAGCACAGGTGTGTCATTAAAAACAACTTCAAATATGAAGAATAATGTGAAAACATGAAACCTTCATAAACAACTTCATTGAGTTATACAGTATGAATGTGTTCTTGTTGTCAGGTCCAAGGTTAAAGATGAGTTTTATTACAGTTTATGCTTATGAGAAATGATGCTCTCTTTATCACACTGTAAACACGCCTGGAAAAGATAAGTTTATGTTCAGCTGATAAGATAGACACCCGTGTTTACATTTCCCAGCGAGCGATGACCAGGCGCTCTGTCAGATTTTCCTTGGATGGCATACTGCCAGACGCAGCATTGATTCATTGTAGCACTGATTTTTCAATAATATGTACTAATAATAAATGTACTAAATGAATGATGATAATAACTTGTTATTGTTGTCACTATAAAGTAAACACCTTTAAACACACATAATTATACAAAAAATGTATCAGCCTGAATACACAGTAAGTCACTTTGGATAACAGTGTCTGCAGAACGCATAAATGTAAATCAGCGATCTGAACTGAAGCCCCCTGTGGTGTTGGACACCAAGAGAAAGAGAAGTATTTGTAAGAAGTACATATACTGTTATCAGCCTAAAACATGTTATTGGTTTACGGTTATGTTTAAGATGTCTGATTGGACCAACTGTGGTATGTTACACCCCTGTAAAACCGGAAGTTACATGAAAAAGATAGCGCCAGGTGGCTCAAACTTCGTGAAAAAGATGGCCACACGTGTTTAGCTGCTAGTAAAAATAAAGAACTTTCTGCTGCCTATATTCTGTCTGCGCCGTGTTCTCTCATGTAACTTCTGTAAACGCGGGGATTGTCTTCCCGACACAACAGTTTGGCGACGAGGATGGGATTTGTTACTGAAAGGACAGAGTTATGAGTAACTCTGATGAGGCCTGAGACAGAGTCAGCACAGAAGAGGATGACTACGGACACAGTCAGTCAAAATGGCTTTTGGTAAGCCCGAGAATTTACACTTGATGAAAGTGAGGAAAATTTTGATGCCTATTTAGAAAGGCAAGAACAGTATTTTGCAGCTAATGGTTTGAAAGATACTGACGAAAAAACGAAGGCAGTTTTCCTAAAGATTGTGGGTACAAGGACTCACAGTTTGTTAATAGACTTATGCACACCAGAAAAACCATTGCAAAAAACGTTCAAAGAGCTGATTGAGCTGCTAAAGAACCACTATGTGCCACGGACAAATTTTATTGCAGAAAGATGCAAGTTCCACGCTAGGAATCAACAGGATGGGGAAACAATTACCGAGTATGTTGCGAATCTGAGAAATTGTCAGGCACGTGCAAGTTTGGACAGTTTTTAGATGAAGGCTTATGTGATAGATTCGTGTGTGGGGTGACAAGTGCGTAGCTGAGAGATCGTCTGTTGAATGCGGAACATTCTAAAGATTTGACCCTGGCACTTGCAATAGAAATGGGCCTGGCCTATGAAGTTACTTGCCAGAGTTCTTAACAGTTCGCACCAAAGACGTACAAGGCACATGTCGTGGAAAAGAAGGGCTCCTTGAAACAAAAAGATGCGGCAAAACCGTGCTACAGGTGCAACGGAAAGGGGCACCAGCCAGAAGCTTGTAGATTCAAAGATGTTGACTTCCGCAAGTGTGGGAAAAATGGTTACCTCGCGCGAGCCTGTCTATGGCGTCGGGAAGGGAAACCTGACACCAAGCCTGCCAGATGGACCAAGCACCTGGATGCGACAGTGTTACGGGACAGCAGTGTGCCGTCGGTACAGAGGCCGTGGCAGGACGCGAGGAGCAACAATCCATGTGCATCGGATAGCATCACACCCGAGCGCGAGAAATATTGCAACGCACCCCAGCTACAAAGAGAGAGATTCGGCAACGCTGCGGAGTCGCAAGCCATCGAGATTAGCGGAGGAGGTGATATGCAAGGGACAGAACTGTTTGCTATAGAGACTAAGGGGGACAAAGTAAACAAACCTTATTATGTCTATGTTCGAATCAATGATGTACATGTGAAAATGGAGGTAGACACGGGGGAAGCTGTTTCTGTGATTTCAGAAAAGTTGTTCAATCGCAGATTTCGTAAGGTAAAGCTGTCGCCTGCTAACTGTGTGTTGAAAACGTACAGTAAAGAGTCACTTGAGCTTAAAGGTAAAATCACAGTCCGAGTAAAGTGTAATGAGCAAGTACATTTACTAGATTTGATGATTGTAAAAGGTGATGGGCCTTCTCTAATGGGTAGAGACTGGATTAGTCTCTTGAATTTAAACTGGTCCAAGGTTAACAAACTAACCAGTGAGACAGTAGAGGAGTTGTGTGACAGATACTCTGTGGTTTTTCAACCAGATTTGGGGATGCTTAAGGGAATCAGAACAAAACTTCATGTAATGAAAGATCCTGTGCCAAAATTTTGCAAACCTCGCATTGTACCTTATGCTTTGAGAGAAAGTGTCGAAAAAAACTTAAGCAAGTTAGAAGCAGAAGGTGTAATCTTTCCAGTCAGCTACAGCGAATGGGCAGCTCCCATTGTGTGTATTCCAAAAAAGCATGTCACGGCTCTGCCTTATCTTGTCAAGGTTTTCTTGGTCTTGTGGCAGAGCCGTGACAAAGCCTTTGGTTATGTGTGGAGAGAAACATATTATTGTCCTTTTGACAATAATATGCATTCTCTCCGGTGTCTCGTCATTGGCCCCGCCCCTCTCGTTTCCTGTATTGTTTCCCGGCCGTGTTTGATTACCCTCACCTGCCCTGTGTCGTTATCCTTCGTTTGTCTTCCCTTTAAATAGTCCTCATGTTTCTTTGTCTTGTTGTTCGTGTATAGTATACCTGTGCGTGTCCCGTGTGCCTTGTACCTTGTGCGTATACCGTGTTGAACTAGTTACCTTGTCTTGTTTGCTTTTTTTGGTTTTCCTTTCCCTGCCCCTGGACGTTGTGTCGTGAGTTTGTTTTGTTATTTTCTAGTTTTGCCCCATCATGGGAAGTCTTTTGTTTCTATCCTTGTTTTGTTACCGTGTCTGTTTTTTCCCCATTGTGGGTGTTTTGTTTTGTGTCTTTTGTTAAGAATAAAAGCCTTTGGTGTTAACCCCTTCACGCCTGCCTGCATCTGGGTTCTTTTCCACTCCAAACGTGACAAAGGATGACAGTGTACGCATATGTGGAGATTACAAAGTTACCATTAACCCTTGGTTGGAGGTAGAGCAGTATCCTTTACCTAGAACACGGGACCTTTTTACTAAACTGTCAGGAGGTCAGAAATTCACAAAATTGGATTTGTCTCAAGTGTATCAACAGGTGCCACTAGAGGAAAACTCTAAGCGCTATCTTACTATCAATACACAAAAAAGGGTTGTATGCTTATAATAGACTACCTTATGGGGTCACTAGTGCACCCGCAATTTTCCAAAAGATAATGGATCAGATATAGCAGGGGATGGATGGTGTCATCTGTTATCTTGACAATATTTTAATTACAGGACGTGACACACAAGAGCACATGGAAGTTTTGGAAGAAGTGCTAAAAAGATTCCAAGCGTATAACCTTAGAGTCAGAAAAGATAAATTTGTGCATTTTCAAAAAAGTGTCTCTTATTTAGGACATATCATTGATGCAGAGGGGATTCACCCCATGAAAGAAAAAACAGAGGCAATTGAAAAAGCTGCCGTTCCCAAAAATGTGACAGAACTCAGGGCTTTCTTAGCTCTGTTAAATTACTATGGCAAATTCATTGCTAATCTTTCCACCCTCATACAGCCCATGACAGAGCTGTTGCATAAAGATGTGCCCTGGGTGTGGTCTGAGAAATGTCAGGCAGCTTTTATGAGTGCAAAACATCACTTGATGTCAAATACTGTGCTTGTTCATTTTGATGCTGAGCTACCATTAGTTTAGGATGCGATGCGTCTCCTGTAGGAGTCGGTGCTGTAATCTCACACCAAATGAGTGACGGTTGTGAAAGACCTATCGCTTTCGCTTCTAGAATGTTGACCAAAACAGAGTGAAATTACGCTCAAATAGAAAAAGAGGCTTTAGGGCTGGTATTTGGAGTAATGAAATTCCATGATTATTTGTTTGGAAGACAGTTCATATTAATAACAGACCATAAGTCACTGCTAAAAATTCTAGGACCTAAAACAGGGGTGCCTACACTTGCAGCTGCTAGGATGCAGAGATGGTCCTTAATCTTGTCTATATACAAGTATTAAATTCAGTACAAGAGATCGGAACAGCATGGGAACGCTGATGCGTTATCGAGACTTCCCATACAAGATGATGATTCAGTCAGATCCAGTGGAGTGTTTAGAGTGTCGTACCTTGAGGACTTACCAGTCACAGCAACAGAAATTGCACGAGAAACAGAAATTGACCCTGTGCTTAAACAGGTCAAGGAACGTGTGATGTGTGGTTGGCCAAAACATTGTCCTGAAGAAAAGTTTAAACCATATTTGTCTAAGAAATTTGAGCTTTCTGTTGAACGGGGATGTCTTCTTTGGGGCTATTGTGTAGTTATACCTGAAACATTACATGGTAGACTGTTGGCAGAACTTCACTGGGGTATGGTTAAGATGAAATCACTGGCCCAAAGTTTTTTTTTGGTGGCCCACACTTGATGTAAACATTGAGGAGTTAGTGAGTCAATGTGATGTGTGTCAGCAACAAAGAAGTTTGCCTGCCCCTGTCCCGGTACACACATGGAAATGGTCTTCAGGACCATGGGAGAGAATCCACTTAGATTTTGCTGAAAGTCACCAGCAAATGTTTTTAGTGGTAATGGATGCTTATGCTAGATGGCCTGAAATTTTTCCTTTGAAATCCTGTACTTCTGCAAAAACAATTGAAGTGCTAAGTAATCTGTTTGCATCGTACGGTTTTCCTCAGGAAGTAGTGACTGACAATGGGCCCCAATTTACTTCCAGAGACTTCCAGGAATTCTTACTGTCATGAACGTGGAGGTGCGACACGGACAGAGGACCCAAGTGCAGACAGCGGGTAAGGGGTTAACAAGACTTAAATAAATAATAAACAAAACAAAAACCCACGAGGGGGTAAACAGGAACACGGACTAACTAAACAGGACAAAAAAATAACATTTTCCTATATATTACAAAAAAGACTAGACTACACTAACAAGACAAGGACTCACCCACATGAAACAAGTGACAGTACAATGAACCAGCACAGGACAGAATACACAAGGGCATTATAAGGGATCAAAATCAAGAGGGGACAGGTGCGGGGCATGAACAAATAATTATCACTAACGAGGAAACAAGAGAGCAGGAACAATGATGAGACCTGGAGAGTATGGAAGGCAATCAGTGCAAAAATGCCCCTCTCCTCATGAAACAAGAGGTTATGTCATGGTTCTGCCACTAGATCTAGAACCATGACACTTACTGCTTAATGGGTACTTACTGTACCATCCTGCCTCTAATGGCTTAGCTGAAAGGTTGGTGCAGAACCTTAAAAAAGCACTTGCAAAGAACAGAGCAGGAGGTGGTAAGTCACTTCAGCACTACGTAGCTAATTTTCTGTACAGCTACCGCAATACGCCTCATACTACTACTCACAAGACACCTGCAGAATTATTCCTAAAAAGGTCAGTTCGAAACAGATTGTCTGCATTGTTGGGCGATAACGCCATTGGATCGTTGTCTACTTCAGTAGAGGCCACTGAAAGAGTTTCTGAATAAACTCGTCCTGTGCATAGCAGGCGTGCTCCACAGAGGTTGAATTTATAAAAAAAAGCTGTTCTGAAATTGTATATAACATATGTAAATGTAACCTGTTTTTCTAATACAATATGGTTAACGTGTTAACGATATGTTTAAAGGTTATGTGAAGAAATAAGCTTACAGGGGAGGAGCTGTGGTGTTGTACACCAAGAGAAAGAGAATATTTGTAAGAAATACATATACTGTTATCAGACTAAAACGTGTTATTGGTTTACGGTTATGTTTTAAGATGTCTGATTGGACCAACTGTGGTATGTTACATCCCTGTAAAACCGGAAGTGACAAGAAAAAGATAGCGCCAGGTGGCTCGGAAGATGGCCACACGTGTTTAGCTGCTAGTAAAAATAAAGAACTTTCTGCTGCCTATATTCTGTCTGCGCCGTGTTCTCTCATGTAACTTCTGTAAACGCGGGGATTGTCTTCCCGACACAACACCCCCCTTTTAAGTGTGTTTTCAGATTAGCCAAACTGCGGGGTGGAGTGTTTGTAGAGCTGTTTAATTGATCAACTAAATATACCCAGCAAAAACAGAAACGCACTGGAGATACTTTGTAGTTACTTAGTAAAAATAACTAATAGTAAGCCAGCAACATTAACTAGAGATGGCCAGCTGGATAGCGGGCCACTTATGATTTTAGGGGGCACACGAACATGTGTCATGATTAATTTTCAGTCATTTTTCACTGTCATGTATTACTGTTTTCTCTAGAAGTAAACTAATAAGCTAATAAAACAAGTTCAGCTCAAATTAATGTTTCATGGTCATTTATTTCACAACACATTGTATATTGTCAAAACAACAATGCCAATAAAATAACATTTAGGCACTTTTCTGCATCTTAAATGTACATACATAAATGAAAAACTACCACAAACAAGATATCCAAAAATCAACTTAAGCAGTCATCTAAACATGAGTCACATTATCAGGTATTTCCTTTACACAAAGAAAAAAAACATGAATTTCAAATTTTTCACATGTGATATACAGTATGTGGTTTTGGCACACTTTCATGTGAATGCCATGTTAACCAAATACTCATGTAAAAACTCATGTTTTTCACATGGTATTTCAGGGTTACAAAAGTTGTCTTTCTGCACAACTAAATCACCTTGCTGATGGGTCCTCTGGTCTTCTGGACTTTCTTCAGTTCATTCTCTAAGCTTTTGTGCATTTCTGACTCTTTTTCAGAAGCATCTTCTTTCTCCAGCCTTGACTGACTATTATCTTTAGTTTTCTTATTAAAAAAGGACATTATGTCCTTAGAATTTTTTCTCTTCATTTTAACTGCAAATGGGAAAATTATGAAAATGTGTAAATGAAAAGAGGACTCTCAAATACACCACAAGTAATATACAGGAAAGTATAGAAGAAGCTGTATTGATTACTTGAACTCTGCTAATTCCTTGGGAATGACAGACCATTTATTTTAATTATAAGGCAAAAGTGCATTTTATCAAACATTAAGGCCCGGTTTCACAGACAAGGCGTAGTTTAAGCCAGGACTATGCCTTAGTTAAATTAAGATATTTAAGTCGCTTATAATAAAATGCCTTAGATAAAAACATTACTGGTGTGCATCTTGAGACAAAAGAATGGCATTGACATATTTAAAGATATGACAGGGCAATTTATTTTCAGTTAAAGACAGCTCAAACATTTTAGTCTGGGACTAGTTTTAAGACTTGTCCTGAGACCCTTCACTGGCTGCCTATTGTTGGACTTTTAAAGGCAGTCCTGCATGCTCAAAAATTTGCACAGAGACGTTCTCCAAAATTTAACAGAAGTTTTATTATCAGATGTAAAAAGGTAACAAAGCTTTGGGTTGTCAGACGATCTCCTCACTCCACCACAAGCCAACAACAACCCAAATTATTCAAAAACACCCATATTTATTAAGTATGTGACGTCGCTCGTATCTTCTGACTCCTCCTCTGCCTTTTAAGGAGTGCTGCTCCCTTTCCACCAATCACCGTGAAGTCCTTTTTCTTAGTTCCTGTAAAATAACATTTCAAAACGTATATCCTGTGGTCAGTCGCCAGTCCTGAGGAATGTTCTCCAGGGACAGTTTCTTTTGGGGAGAGGTCTCCTAGAAACAGTTCCCTGTGGCCGGACAACATACCAACATTCTTTTAGTAAAAAGAAAACACTTAATCATCTAATACTTTTAATTATGTAGCGTTGTTTCTTAATCCTATGATTCATTAAAACACATCACAACTCATGATTATACTTAAAACATATGCAGTGGATTGATTCATAACATTTCTTTTCTGTGTGACTCTTTGTGACTCTTTGTGTGTGTGTGTGTGTTGATCTAGATAATTTATGGCTCCAACCCCCATTTGCCACAGTAACTATTTTACTGAGTAAGATAGCAAGCACATGACAAAAGCACATAGCTTAATGATTTAATGAAAGAAAACACTTATTGATTATATTGATATTTAAATCATACTTTTATCTGAAAAATATTCCCACACTATCCAGCACCGTATTGTTTTTAAAACCCTCTTATTGGTCTATATGTCCCTGCATAACCAAGCCCCCAGCTATTTGTCAGAGCTGCTGCATCCCTACACCCCCATTAGAAACTTGCGTTCCAGCAACCTGAATCTCCTTATGGTTCCCAAGTCCAGACTTAAATGTAGAGGAGACCGAGCTTTCTCTGTAGCTGGCCCTATGCTGTGGAACAACCTGCCAATAGAGGTCAGAGTGGCCCCCTCTTTTCTCATTTTTAAATCTCGTCTAAAAACGTATTTATTTGATCTGGCCTACCATTAAGGTTGTTTTTTTTCCCACTGGTTTTTATTGTTTTTGCTTTTATTACTGTTTTTGTAGTTTGAAATGAGATGTATGTGATCTTAATTGAAATGTACAGCACTTTGGTCAGTCGTGTGGCTGTTTAACAAGTGCTATATAAATAAATGAACTTGAACTTGAAGACTTGTCTGTGAAACCGGGCATAGGGGTTCAAGTCATAATGAACTGATCTGAAAAGGGAACACGAGATGAAGCAGAAGTGCAATCCGAGGAAGATCTCGCTCTGGAACACAAACGAGAACTACTCCTGTGGGAGAGCAGTTTAAAGTGTTTGAGTCTGATGGATGTTACCTCATCTATCCAGACGACTCCAGGATATCTGCCCGATTGGATCTGTTCCTCCAGCCACGGCCGCAAGCGCTGTCGTCCCTGCTGCATCTCTGAGTCTGCTGCGCAAACGTCTTCAACAGAACATCGGCTATTTTGGGGCGAGTGGCCTCCAACAAGCAAGCCATCTCCAAAGTTTGGATAAAAAAATCTTATACATGAGGAAATGTATTCTTGAAAAACAGAGTTGAAAAGTTTTTACAATTCGGGTGAGATCTGCCCATCCCCTCTTTGGCGTCTATTGTTCTTTTTGAATGAATCAAGCAATTAAAAGCATTTTTTTCTGAAAGAATATTTGCAGCCCTGTACAGCTTTGATATTTATAGCTTGCGCGTTTCACTGGAAAACATCTGAAGAACACAGTGACTCATCTGGTTTACTAAAGAAAACACGACTGACTGATTATAATCTGAAATATTACCAAAACATTGAAACAATCCAAAATATTTACCTTTTCAAAATCATTATAAAGGGTTATTATGTGATTTACTGAACATCAAGAACGCTCAGTGTTTGTATAAACACATTTGACAGGCATCCTCAAGCTTTTCCTTCCTTCAACATTTGAATGTTTAGTGATCTGACAGAGAAGGCGTGAACCCGTTCGGTCTTTCAGTCCCACAGAAATTCTTCAGCAGTTTGAGGGGGAAACCGTTCAAACCTGTCGGAGCAGGTAAGAGCAGTTGAACTCGATGTCAGCGTTATTCGTCTGAAGTGACACGAACCGTGTAAAGCCGATGTTCTGTTGAAGACGTTTGCGCAGCAGACTCAGAGATGCAGCAGGGACGACAGCGCTTGCGGCCGTGGCTGGAGGAACAGATCCAATCGGGCAGATATCCTGGAGTCGTCTGGATAGATGAGGTAACATCCATCAGACTCAAACACTTTAAACTGCTCTTCCACAGGAGTAGTTCTCGTTTGTGTTCCAAGTATCATCTTAAGGATAAAATACACTACAAGACGTTTGCTCAGATTTTTAGTCTGGACTTGTTGCCGAAAGTCTGTGCCAGTCTGCAGATTTGATCAGTTAGTGTATTTCTATCTGAAACTTTCAAAATCTGCAAGTGTATGATGTCTAGCTTTAAAAAAAATCTGCTCAGACTTCTTTGGTTCTTGTAGTGTATTCAAGCCATTAGTCTCAGATGTTTCTCCTGAAACTGCTCAGGTGAAATAAAAACCGAAACAAATGAGTGTTCATGTATAGAGTTCATATTGAGATCTTGACAAATCTGAGCTCAGTTTGACACATTGTTTAGATCTCTTCTATGACAGAGACATTTGTGAGACTCTCAGGAAAAGTGGTGCAGTTGAGATTTCATTTGGTCTCCATTCGATCTCACAGAAGTCGAGGAGAAATAACTGAGATATCCAAGACATGTCGTCTGTGGGTGCATTTCAATCACAAAGACTTTGTCTGAGTTTGTTTTATCGAGTGGATTTTTATTTGAGTAGCATTTGTGCATTCTTAACACTAAGACCAAACTGCAGTCTGCTCGAGTTTTCCAGATTCCCTGGAAGCATGCCGCTCGACACGGCTGGAATATTGAGACAGATGCCACTCTCTTCAGAAACTGGGCCATCCACACAGGTGAACTTCACACAACCTTTTACTACTGTATACTACCACCCTTTCAGCTTGATTTACACATGAAGAGAAAATCTATTACACAACACTAATGATGCATCTGAATCTATCAACTCTATTTCTGTTCGGGTGGATGTTAGGGAGATACAAGCTCGGCACAGACAAACCTGATCCCAAGACGTGGAAGGCAAACTTCCGCTGTGCTCTCAATTCCCTGCCAGACGTCAAAGAGCTGCCGGACAAAAGCATTAAGAAAGGACACAATGCTTTCAGAGTATACGCTCTCCTGCCTCACAGCACAGCACTCAAGAGACGGAGAGGTACTTTCATGAGCGATACGTTCACATACCGTTTAGACACTTGCATGTGTGATTGAGTTCAGATGTTTGTCACGTGACTTTCTTAAGCATCGAGGAGCCTGGATACAGACGCTAAATCACAACCACCTCCACGAAACCCAACGCTGGAGAGATTTACAGGTAAACGACGTGAACCGCTTGAAAAACAAAACAGAATTTGCAGGATGAGCCGTGCTGTATGTTTGCTGTGTGAGAACAGAGGCCTTCTGGAAGTTTGCAGATGACGGTGGAAACTCCACAGCCGAGCTCTTCAGAAGAGAGGATTTCTCCAGACGTGTCGAGACGTCCGTCTACCGCACCACAACTCAGGGTGAGAAAACATGAACACTACGTCATGTGCTCACGAATGTGTTGAGTCAAAGTTTAACATTGAATGAATGTCCTGTACAGGACTGCAGCAGAACGCTCCGGATGACACTGAACAAACACAAGCTGTGTTGAAGGTAACACGCATCACGTCTCCTATCACACATTTTCTTACCCCACTGGCTGAAATTCTTTTTTGCTTCTTGGTTTCCATTTTTTAAGTGAAAACGAGATGAAAATATAGAGTAAGAATATGTTTTTGCAGTGTAGGATAAAGCCAGTATAAAGCCCTCACATTAGTGTGTTTGTTGTTTCACAACAGATGCATGTTAAGAACACAACCACCTGACTGAAGCTACCTGTATTAACAATATAAGCTTCACGTTTATGTGATTTGCTGTCGAGCTGTGAATTGTGTGTTTGTGCTGTAGATTGTGGATCATCTGAAGAATCTGGAGCACTGGAGTCCTTTATATGAGAGCGAAAGAAACTGGAGAACAAACTCGACATGGATGGAGTCTCTCTGTATGCGAACATCTCATAACTACAATAATGTCACAAAGCAACAGTAACAGGCACATGCTTTAGAGTTTTAGGTTGTAATGAATTCTAATATTTACTGTAAACATCTGTGGTTTCAGGCGAGACGATGGATTTTTCAGGTCCTTCCTATCAGACAGACTGTAGACTTCTGAAGAACTCGTCAGATCGATGTGACTAAAGATGAGCGGGAGCAGATGGAGCGACTATCGTGTTTTTGTTTGTAAAGAACATGAATTAACTGGACAGACTCACACACACAATTTAGAACATAAAACAAACAACAGCACTTGTTGTAAAGCCACTTTAATGTGAATTAAAGTCATCAACTAAACAGCACCGCTGCATGTAAAAGCAATCTGCATGCGTCGTCATGGTCTGAGGGAGTAACAGCAGTAAAAAAAAACCCTGTGAGGGTGAGATCATCATGACAGTCCATAGTGATCAATAATCAAAGGACTGACTGTAGGTTCGTTTCTGAGGACCCCGTCCTCCCTGACCTCCCCGTCCCCCTCGTCCGCCGTTCCCCTTAAAGCCTCCGCCAAATGACCGCCGGCCCCCGCCAAACGACCGCCGCCCCCCCCCTCGACCCCGACCTCCGAAGCCACCGGACATCCGTTCGCCACCAAGACGCGGGTTCTGCTCTAGTTCTGGAAGTTCCGTCGCGACCGTCAGCTGCCAGCAACGGCTGTCCTGCCATTTTCCCTGTAGACGCCAAAAACACAGGAATCAGCAAACAAACGCTTCATTTGTGTGTTGACAAGCCAGTGTTAGTGAAACCCAACGCCACAGAACGACTCAAACAGAAACACACGAACAGACACGTTCACCTGGTGTCGCTTTACAAACATCATACCTGTATCTCCTTGGCTTTACCGACCGGCACATCGAAACAAACACCCTGAGAGAAGAGAGAGAAAACATGACACACAAACAACAACAGAAATCCTGCACAAGATCTGCCTAGAGGAAATCTGTCCATTCACATTACTTGCTGTTATTTCAATAAGACACCAACAAAAACATGCTCGTGGAACTGCAGTTCTCTTCAGAAGCTCATGACTGTAGTCAGTTCATCTTCACTGGAATAAAGATTTAGTTAAAAACAAGACTCTCATCTGATTGTTGCGAGTTGTTTAATGTGTGATCTGCGCTTCGTTTCACTACACACACAGCTGTAATAAAAATGGACACGTGTGTGTTTAGCGTCACACGATCGCGAACGTCTATGTTCGTGTAAGGTGTGTTTAGTGAAGTTGAACGCACCATCTTGCCCTTGAGGAAAGTCATTCGTTTGATCTGGTCATCGATTTCTTCTCCGAGCTGATCCTTCAGCCCTCGCCACGCGTAACCGATGTTATTCATCTCCGTGCTGCAGTTCAGAATCATTGTGGTGAATCCCTGACACAAACAACAGATCAACTTATACACGTGATGCTGTCTATATCAAAGATGCTCGTGACGTGACTTAACAAAAATCAATCAAATCATTCGCAGCATTGTTGTTGTTGTTGTTGTTGTCTGTCACGTAGCAGAAACTCAACTCTATCAATAGAAATACATCTTTACATCATTGGTTTAGTTAATGTGCAAGACATGTTACAGTTTAACACTACACACACATTAGAACAATATACTATCAACAAAACATTTGAAGCAGATTGAATTATATACGTGAAATTAAATTCATAAAATAAAACAAAAACACTGACACAGAAAAGTGCTTTCTGGTTAAGCCACACTAACGCAACAAATCAGTCGGTTAACGGTGAATTATCTTAAAAAACATAAATAATTGTATTAGAAAAAGGTAAGAAACACTGCCATGAATTATTCCATCAGATTTTAGAAGAACCAAAGTTAGGGAAGTGAAAATAAAAGCAAAGGTGTCGTACAATGTCCGAACAGAGGAGAGAGCGCTGCTCCAGATTTGTGGCTCCTGATATATGAGCGAGCGCGGCCGCCAGCGACTCCAGCGCCCCCCGCTGCTCGATCAGCTCACGCGCTGCCTCACGAAAATATTCAACCGCCGTTGGCGGAACGGAGTCCAAAAACCTGCGACAAATCAAAAAAAGACAAACACAACACAGACATGAGTTTACGAGAACAAGCAGACAGGATCTCAAAGACCTCACTGTGTAAATCGTCTGACCTCATGGCATCTTTACTGGAGGATTTGATGATGTCATTTGCTGTTGGGACCCCCACACGTTTAAAAGTGATGCCCTGGTAATGCAAGCACAAACATTTGAGCGTGTCATGTGACGTAATTTTAATGACTGTGGTTCATCAGAAGAGTTTGCGAGTGTCTTACAGCTTTCTGCTCCACAAACTTCAGCTGGCTTTCCTCTTTATGTTGGTAGAAACAGATACAGACGCCGGTTCGTCCCGCTCGGCCCGTTCGTCCAGAGCGATGGATGTACGACTCCACGTCCTGCATACATTACACATGCTAATGCTTTTTAATATGAACAAGAGTCTACAGGATCTGATCAGCAGAGACTTCAACTTACCAACGCAAAAAAACACTAATATGGGGTGAAAACAGTAACAAAACCTCCAACCAATTCACGTAAAAAAAATCCATATTCACAAATGCACATGAGAGATCCACGAGCACACACAGCATTTACAAATGCTGGCCGGAAAACTATGCACGCCAGACGTGTCAATAATTTATAATGTTCAAAAGCATTTACTGTACTAATGCTTGTTTAATGTTTCATACTCCAAAACATCATACTGTAACTCATCATGGCCTGTAACCATGTGTACATTCTTGACCAGATCACTTCAAATGAGTTTGTTACTTTTACGGATGTAACAATATTATCGATAGTGTGTTATCGCAATAGCAAAATTGTCTCAATATTATGGTGGTCACATGACTGTATGAAACATTAGTCTTCCGGGCCTATCAGAGCATGTTAGAAAAAAATAACAGATGTTACCTTTATCAAGGTCCATCCTGTGCAATTATTTTATAGTATAAAAGGGATTTTTAGGTCATTTGACCCATCTCGCAACAGTTATGATTAGAGGATAAAGAAAAGAGGATGTTTATGGCACGTTTTTAAGTCATCATTTGTCATTTTAAATGTTGCAATAAATACCGTATAGACATTATACTGGGGTATTATCATACAGTGAGATTTTGATATTGTTACATCCCTAGTTACTTTTCATAGTTGCCTTGTAATGATACCTGTTGAGACGGATGTTATTTTACTGTTTTGTGTAGCTCTCCTGCTGGAATTCTTCAGGCAAATGTTCACAGTTTAATAGTTAGAAATTATCCAGAACAGACAACGTACTGAAATAAAAATGCAGGCCTTTGGTAGTTGATATTGTATAGTCTATAAAGCCAGTTAGCGTCCTGTTGAGGTGGACGCTATATCACAGGTGATGTCATCATTGAGCAGACAGATCTGCTTCTGTGACCTACCGCAGCTTTGATTCACAAATGCAGTCTTGAAAGAATCCACAGGTACAACAGTGAATATTCACCAGAATGCAAAGCACACATGATTTTAGTGCATGAAATTACAGTTACAGTATACAGAAGTATATTCATGGATTGTACATGTATGAATTGGGACGAGTGCATTTCTAAAAAGAACCGTGTTCTGTGTATGAGTGGTAAGTTTTGATACTGTTTTCACCCCATACAAGAACAAAAAGTGCCAGAGGAACAAAATACATTTTCATGAACTATATGGACGGGACCAGTTCTCTGAACGAGGTTCGAGTCGACCGAGGCCCTGTGATTCTCACAGATCTGTGTGTATAACAGCGGTTTCCAAAGTTGGTCCTGGAAGGCCAGTGTGCAGCAGAGTTTAGCTTCAACTTGGCTCAACACACCTGCCTGCAAGTTTCTATTGTGCCCGATAAGACTCTGCAGGACACCGGTCCTCCAGGAGCAGGACTGGACAACCTTGATTTAGGCCAAAATACAGACATTGACATTCGGACTGGGTCAGATGTCTCAGACGATCACAGAGTTCACGGTAAAAGCTAAACTGCTCTGAAATTTCAACAAAGAATATGTGAAAACTGACACGGCAGAAACATCACAACAGTGAATGAATTTCTTCAACCTCCTTTGGTAAACTAGTCCCATCCAAATAGGTGTAGTTAAATAAATGTCCATGTATTTAATCATTGTTTAAATATGAAACACAATACCGTCTACACAAATGATTTGGGGTGTAACAATCAAGTGACACGCTTTTGCAATAGAAATGCATATTGCAATACATATTGTAGAGCTATCATGATCTGTTAATCCTATCATGATAATATTGCATTGCCGGGTTCAAGGTATACTACGGTTTAAAGCGACACTTTAGAACTTTTGCTCACAGGTTCCCCATGTGGTTGATAAGCTACAAAGTGTTAAAGATTTCTTAAAGAGTCACAGCGGTATACGCAGTTGTGCACAACATAGAGAGGTACCACGACCACTCCCCTTCAGGGGTGCACTTGCCAAATGACAACACAACTCACTGCTTAAAGGGATACTTCATCTAAAAATGAAAATTCTGTCATTTACTCACGCTCATGTCATTTCATACCTGTATAAATGACTTTGTTCCGATGAACACAAAGAAAGATATTTGGAAGAATGTCAGTCATTGTCAGTTCTGAGACATCATTGACTACCATAGTGGGAAGAATTAAATGGGAGTCAAAGGTGCTCCAGAACTCTTTGTTTTCCTAAATTCTTCAAAATCTCTCATTATGTGTTCAACAGAACAAAAAAATACAATTTCTTTTTTCCTACTATGGTAGCGGATGATGTCCCAGAACTAAAAATTGCTAACATTCTTTCAAATATCTTTCTCTGTGTTCATTGGAACAAAGACATTTATACAGGTTTGAACAACTAGGGCTGTGACGATAACCGCATCACCGCATTAATGAGATGCCGACCGCGGTGTTGAGGTCATCACTGCACATTTTTTTGTATTGTAGCGCACAGAAATGGATACCTAATGTTGATTTGGTGCACTGGGTGTTTTTTCCCCATGCGCCGCTAGAAGTAACGTTAGAGAGGTAGTTTGGATCCCCGGAAAAAAAGGATGAGCAGTTTTAGTTCAGACGGGCGTGGATGTGTTTTACATTGCTCTTAGTTCCGAGTAACCTAAAAGTGAGTCAAAAAAGACTTTTGTCTGTCGTTCTTCAGATGCTTCAGTATTTTATTGATTTGCTGGTTAAAGTTACAGGAGTGCATATGATGTGGGATATGAACTATAAACACAATAATTAATTGTTAATCATAAATTACTGTCTTTCGTCCTATATGTTCAAGGGCTTCTGGGGAAAAAACTGCTTCCCGTGCAAGGAAGAGGGACAGTCCATTAAACATATGGGGGATTTATTTTGTGTGTGTCTGATTATTTTTAATGAAATGCTAGGTTTCAGTACTTGTGAAGTCTACAGATAATGTTCAATAAAATACACACAAACACAGGCATAAACGACAAAAGCATAACGTAAACTGTTTGTTGCAAGTGCTTATAGTGATGCTTCTCTTTTGTGGTATACGCTAGTATTTACAGTTGACCACATTATTCAAAAAATGCCCATGAATCTAGTGTCTAAGCCAAATGTTGTGTCGCCTTTTTGGGCACATTTTGGTTTTGACAAGGGGCAGCCGGTAAATTGCCACTCCATCCAGTGTGTATTCAGAGCTGCTGGCAACATTGTCACTCCGTTTTTCAATCATTTCATATTCGAATATTTGAGCTCATAAAAAACCCAATATTCGTTTATTTAAATTAAGTTAATAAAGATGCATTTTTTACATTTTTATTTAGTCACAATTTCACATCAAGCCTATAATTATCTTTAAATATTCATAACGCATTAATATTATATCCTGTATATAGGTTTTTTAATGTTGAAAAATTAGCAACGTTGGAAAAAAAGAAATAGAAAAATACATAAAAACAAAAAAGTCCTGACCTGAATCCTATTGAGATGCTGTGGCATGACCTTAAAAAGGCGGTTCATGCTCGAAAACCCTCCAATATGGCTGAATTACAACAATTCTCAGCGCTGTAACAGACTCATTGCAAGTTATCGCAAACGCTTGATTGCAGTTGTTGCTGCTAAGGGTGGCCCAACCAGTTATTAGGTTTAGGGGGGAAACAATTTTTCACAAAGGTCCATGAAGTTTTGGATTTTGTTTTCCTTTAATAATAAAAACATTTATTTAAAAACTGCATGTTGTGTTTACTTGCGTTATCGTTGACTAATATTTAAATTTGTTTGATGATCTGAAACATTAAAGTGTGACAAACATGCAAAAAAATATGAAATCAGGACGTCACACTGATTGTGGAGTAATAACATCTACTAATTAATCCATTCAGATCCAATTAAAGTCTGATGTGTTGCTGTAAATAACAAACAAATACTACTGAATACTACTTTTGTTATTATATTTTACTTGTTTTATTTCAGGACGTTTTATTCATTTTAAGTTTCCTGTTATGTCACTCCGCCCAGGGATATCCTAGAGCCTGTTGTATTGCGCACTAATGCGCTGTTTTTGAAAACTAAAAAATGTCACACAGAATTTGTATACATTTGGACTGATGGTATACAATGCTTTACATGTTGCAACTTTGCGATGCTGTTTGTGAATGTTTATTGAAAGAATGGTTTTGGGAAACGCTAAATCGATGGACTATGCTGTCAACAGCGAAACTTGCAACCATAGTTCACAAACAATGCTTTTGGGAAGCAGACGATAGACAATGCCACAGTTCACCACCCATGGCTGACAGACATCACAATGCTGAGCCGGCACCACCGGCACATATCGTCACATGACTCTCTGTGCTGCAAGCTACAAATATAAATTGTACACAAATACAAAGAAGGCTAGGAGTCTATAAGGTGGCACTGTACAGAGAGGACGGGTCTGACTCTATAACTGCGCAGCTCGTGCTGTTTAGAGAAGACGCTGATGTCATTGTCAATAGCAATGTTTCACCGTGGGCAGACATCACCCAACCCTACCACCATGTTTTATTTTTCATTATGACATCTCTTTACTACTGTAACTAATCCCCAAATGTATTTAAATCTCCTTTGCAAAAATGCAAAACTGTGAAAAGCTTTGTGGAATTCAAATTGAAATGAATTTGTTTAGGTCAATACCATGATTTGATGAAATTTTTGCTTGAGGTGAAAGTCTCATACTGGCTCATGCCTATATCATAACCGTGATGCCTGTATAATGGCGAGCCAAGTGTACCGTTACACCCCTACAATTGTTTTGAATCCATGATGCGATGACTCTCGTACCTTCGGGGGGGAGCACTGGATGACCAGATCCACCTCTGATATGTCCAGACCGCGAGCAGCCACGTTTGTGGCCACCAACACTTCGAAGGTGCCGTTCCTGAAGCCTTTCAGCGTGATCTCTCTCTGTTTCTGAGCGATGTCACCGTGCAACGACTGACAGCTCTACAGCACACACAAACAAGACACGCACATTCAGTAAAGAGCAGCAGAAACACTCGGACGTTCAGTGAAGACCATTCTCAGGACCTGTTTGATGGACGTGTTCATGGAGAGCTCAGTGGCATCTTTCTTGGTCTCACAGAAGACGATGGTCCGACTGTGGCTGCCGCTGTAGACCTGAATGACGTCGCCGATGACCGACGCTCTCTGAGACCAGTGACAGGCGATCGCCAAGTGCTGCACGTCATAAACACACACACGTCAGACCGTCACAGCTCTTCATTCCAAACATTAAAAATAATAATAGACGACATTTGGCGCTGTGGACATCGATCGACACATCACTCTTGCGACACGTAACGATCGTAGGCCTGTCCAACGGCACTTCGCACATTCCAGCGCCAAACGGTTAAGCTGTAATGTTTCACCTCGACTGTGGTGGCGGTTTTCTGCGTCTTCTTCCCAATGAGATCTACGTGTATGTACTGAGATCTCATGTATTTCTTAGCCACGTCATAAACCCAAGAAGGACACGTGGCTGAGAAGAGCAGCGTCTGAGGTTTCTCCTCTGCGTCTGGATCCAGACACATTAGACACATGAATGTTCTGCCTAGATCCATTATATTTACATTCATACTGAACTTTATCGGTCCATGCATTCACTGACAATTTGGTTTACGTGATGATGCTATCAGAGTACCTTTTATGTAAGACACCGAGAGGATCTCCTCCACCTGCTCTGCAAAGCCCATGTCCAGCATTTGATCGACCTCGTCCAGAACTACGTGTTTGAGCTGAGACAGATCCAGTTTGTTGTTCTTCAGGTGGTCACTGATTCGACCCGGCGTTCCCACCAGTATATCGATGCCATTGCGGATTGCATCAACTGACAAAAAACACATGACATTATTACTCACGTTGCTATATAGACGGTAAACAAACGTTACTTCGCATGCACACTTTTGTGACCCCAACTGAACTTCCGGTACACATTCGCGTCTATAGATTATTTATTAAAGAAACCGAGAAGCGCTACTTGGCTAAACTTGTCTCTCTAATATTTTGAATTTAGACTGCTATACCAAGCTCAACCGCTAGATGACAGTGTACCATACGGTTTCTTTAAACGCGAAACTACAGGACCCATTCAACAAATTGTTTATTTAATAAAATTAACATACAACAAAATTCAACAAATCCTTTATTTAACACAATTATTATACAATAAAATAATAATATAAACTAATATGAACATAAATTAAATCAAATATAAATAGTTATATTATAAGACACGAGCCAAACACAAACCGGAAGTTAACTGGGGGTCAGGCGCACGCACGTCTGATGGACCGGTCTATAGCTATATCACGTCACGATTATAGTAACATCATACAATAATAACACACGCACGCACGCACGCGCACACACGCACGCACGCACGCGCACGCACGCACGCACGCACGCACGCACACACACACACAAAATAAAGAGGAAACTCATACTCTGTGAGTTGTAGGGGCTTCCTCCATAGAAACACACAACTGAGAGTTTCCTTGTGATGTCCTTAAAGTCTTTGGTTACTTGAATGGCGAGTTCTCGGGTCGGCGTGAGAACCAAGACCTGCGTGGAGACACACATCAGAAACCAGCACACATGAGATGATGATCGATGTATGAAATCATACACAGCTATGCTTCTGGAACTGTCAGTTGATGTCAGCTGCTGGTTAGTTACACCAGAACTACACCCTCCCCACGTGTCAGTAGGAAGTGTGAAGTGACTGTGCTTCCTCCCGTACAGAAGACCAACCCCCACACACGGGGTTAACGACAGGGCTGGAGCTGCCTTCATGTTGACTGTCGCAGGTTTCATGATAAAATATGGGAGATTTATGGCACAATTTTGTGCCATAATCACACCATTTTTTCATCTGTTACGATGTCACGGTGTCAGATTTTGACTTTGCAAATCTTGACATGTGGTTTACAAGAAACAATAGCAGACTATGCGTGTCCTCCCGCCGAGAACGGGTTTTCGTCTTTTACGACGTGGGTGACGTCGACTGCGTATGTGATGTCATTGAGTAGGCGTTACTATAGTGACTGCCTGACTGACTTTCGGAAAGAAGCGGCTGCAGTATAAAAATAAAACCATAGATATGGGAATTGAAGCAGCGTGTTTTGTACTGGCTGTTTTGGCATCAGAAAAGCTCAAAAAAAGAAAAAGAATCCTGACAGTGGACATTAGGGCTGAAACGTTCCTCGAGTAATTCGAATACAAAAAATAATTGAGGCAATTTTGTTGTCAAGAAGCCTCGTTTAATCCAATTAACTACAGTACACACGGAGCACTGCGTTTCCCCACGGACCGTTATTACTGACGCACAGCCCGCTAAACTCTGTTCATGTTACAGGCTCTCAAGTCTCACGCATTCACCGCGAGACACACGCATTATAGTCTGTTCACACGCTCACACGTGTGACTCATGCTGATAAATAAGTGATAGCTTATTGAAATGGTGAACTGCTATTTTACTTAGTTTTAGTCTATTTTGCGAGTGAAACTTGTTTTCCGGCTGCATTGAGTCCATCAAACTAGATTCGGACTAACGTTAGTGGATGCCGAATCATGCTATTTACACATGCCATCTGGCTGTTCTGTGTGTCTGCGTGAATGAACTGCACAGTTTAACATGCTACAAGCGTGATGCTCATGAATTTGTCTGCGTCTGCGCTTTATGAGGACATGAACAAATGAACTTCATCTCCAGAGTTGCTCTCAGAGTTTATTTCAGAACATTTTACTGAGTGAAGCTAACACACTAAAAAAACAAGCGTCTTCCAACGACCTGCCAAAATAAAAGTCTGGTTAACTCTGTATGTTTATGTGGACAAATATATTACTATTTAATAGTAAAAAATAAACAAACTAATTTATATAAACTAAATGCATCATGCATAAGCTGAAGTTAGTTGTTTACCTTTGACATTATTCTTTCTATTTTTATTCATGTTTCTTATTTATATATTTGTATTATATTGCATTTTGTATTTAATATGGCAATGGAATGTACTAAATGGGTTTAGTTTTCACAGATAGTAATGTATGCAATTTCAGCAATAAATTAGTTGTTCATTTTAAGAGACCCGTCTTATTTTCTCTTGTATATTTAGTATTGCTCTTTAATAAAGAAAAAGTACTTATTATCCGAATACCCGATTAATCGATGGAAAATCAGTAGAATACGCGATTACTAAAATAATCGATAGCTGCAGCTCTAGTGGACACGTTCCTGGATTGCAAGACGGGGACAGTATGGGTTGTCCATTCTACAGAGAGAACTTGAGGTTACGTTTAGCGTCAGCAATTATTCGCCAGCATTTCTCTTTTTTAATTATATCGTGGTAGTCCCTCGAGGAAACATCATACAGACAGGAGTACTGTTGCCATAACGCGACGAACTTTTCCTCCATTGCATTGTCCCACCTAGCAGCATCAACACCACTGTCTCACCTGCACTTCGCCATGTTTGAATTTGTGTACGGAAAAGCTTCAGTGAGAGCGCTTCTGTGCTGTGCTTCTATTGGTCAACGTCACTACAGCGTCACAGCTGCCGTGAGCGACCAGGGAAAAAATTAAACATGCTAGTCTGTCTGTCGTGATGTCGTGCGACCTCGCAGGAGCAGTTTTGGTTGTCGTATACTATGGTGAACTATACGAGACGACACGATTGAATCTTGCTTCTTGACGCCCCATGTCGTTTACAAATTACTACAATGTCCTATGACATGCAAATCGGGCCAAAAATCGTGTAATCTGGAGAGGCCATTAGAGGTTGCGATTGAAAGAGCAAAAAGGAGGACAAATAGACGAAATCACTCGGACTCATCTTCTCACCTGCAGCGTGATAATACAGACGTCTCAAAGCAAACTGGTAAAGCAGATCTCACCAACATCATGAAATCAGTGAAGATTTCTCACACTCACGCGCATCTGCCACAAAGACATCAAGTATAAAGACAGCACATGTGTGTGATTGTACCTTAGGAGCTCGACCTCTCCTCCTGTCATCGCCATTCATCTGCAGCTTCTCCACCAGTGGAACAGCAAATGAGAAAGTCTTCCCTGTACCCGTCCTCGCCTGACCAACCACGTCTTTCCCATCAAACACTGCGTTAAAGGTCTTCACCTGGATGTCAAAAAGGTACGTCACTCCACGAGCTGAAAGAAAACAACAAATACCTGAATCGATCACGCACGGTGCGTATAAAACCATACACAGATTCGCCCCCATTTACTTCTGCTTTAGAAAAATTAAGCCAAAATGTCCGCCGTCATATTGCGCCGGTGACATCATTTGGAGCCAGATTCATAGAGCTATAGTGAGTGCAAGGTAGAACTGCAGAATTAAGGTCCCGCCCATATTCCCCAATGACTCAATCACAAACAAGCAAATCATGTTGTCACGCCCACTTTTTATACCAAAATCAAACACACATCAGTGATAAGAACCGAATAAAATGACAGAAAAGTGTTTTGTTTTTCACATTGGTTTACATGGAGAGGGCAGGGTTTATGATCTATACTGCAGCCAGCCACCAGGAGACGATCAAATTGCTTTGGCTTCACTTTTCAGGTCGTGTGTGGCACGCTCGTATCAAACACACATGTACACATCCTGTAATGTGCTTTCTAATAATAAACACTGGATTTCTAATGTGGCTGCCAAGTCAAAGGTTTTGGTGGCGAGTTCTGAAGTGTAACGAGTGCTATGAAGAGGTTTTACCCTGCAGAAGTTTGACGGTGTCCTGAGAGATTTTGAAGTTGGAAAACGCTCCCTCTCTCTGCTCCGGCGTTTCCTGCAGAAATAATGACAGCCATGAGGAAAGTGAGCAGCAGAAAGTCAAGCCATGAGAAAAGAGAGTGACGTCCACACACTTTCTCAATGTCACTGCTCGAGTCTTCACTGGACGCTTCTGCCGGAGGAGCTGAGCTGGCATCGGAGGACGTCTCTGCGGTCGCCTGTTTCTTCTTTTTCGGCTAAACAATTCAGTGCAGATGAGAGCAATGTCAAATACAAAGGTAAAAAGACAACTTAATGACAAAAACACAGGTATCAGTGGTTTCCACTCACGACTTACACCACCACAGCCTGCCACAGACTAATGAAGCCAAAATATTTGACACTTCTCATGCGACAAAATCTCCTAATCTACTCCCAAAATCACGCTGGCTAGACATACTTTTACCTTGCTAGCTAATGTAATTTACTTGTTATTTCTCTTGCTTGATAACAGAAATAATCTACAGGGATGTTGTTGCTTTAAAGCGGTCTATCGGTGGGGATTGCTGTCGTTAAACAATGGTTCAAACTATTGTTATTGGCACCGATTTATGGAGATGGTCCTCACTGCAGAACACAAGATCCTCACACTTTATACACTTGGCCGCAATTTGGAAAGTAAGTTGCAACTCGTGGTCGCCAACGTTTGCTCTTATCAATGTCATCATTTAGTGTACGCCTGGAAGTAATGATCGCAGTTAAATATTTGTTAACGCAAACCTGACAAAAAACGTTATTAAAAATATGTTAAAGAGGACATAACTAGGGATTTTTAAGGTCCTACTTTGGTTTATGGAGTGTCCAACAAGTTTATAAACAGAGAAGGTGTAAAAACACTATTATTTCGTAATAATAGCTAGTTACTTTTACCTTACTTCTTGACTGACACTCAAATGATTCGTTCTGCGATTCATCGGTCTAATCCCCTACTTTCCGCTAGACTAGTCAGATGTGATTGGTCAGATGGTCTAGTCTGCTGTGATCGGTCTACCGTGAATGAGGCTCATGAGCTACAGTGTTTGGAGGAGAAGACTGAAGTTTTCGCGGGCAGTCCTAGCAAAATGTAGGCGTGGACTATGGGCGTTTTCACACCCGTGTATCGATTGCTTTGTTCCGAAACCTGGGGTTAAATCGCTACAATATTGAAATTTATTTTAGTTCGGTTCGCATTCACAAGGCAATATTTCCAAATGGACCAAACTTTGTTAATGCAAGTCACGTGCGAGTAAACTCTCCTTCAATTGGTCAGAGTGCATATGTTTATTTTCCGGCCGGTAACGCGAGTGATAATGAGCTCGGGAAGCATAAATGGAGGAGAAGGACGAGAGAGAACCAGGCCTGGATTTTATGTTATTAGGGCCCGTGCACGGAGGAGCAAGCCACCGGCTTGCACCGTAGTGCAGAGCCCTTTTGTTTCTGTGTTGTTTATTCTTCTTCTTCTCCCTCTTTGATCGCTAATTTGAAGGCCTAAACATGCTCAAAAACTCACAATAATTTGCACACGCATCAGACCTTGCAAAAATTTACGTCTGATATGGGTTTTAAAATTAGGCGTGGCAAAATGGCTCGCTAGCGCCACCTAGAACTGCCCAGGCCGCTACGCAATACGTACATGCACCAAATTTGGTGGGCTGATAGAACACCCCGAATCATTAAGAAAAGTCTCTTGGAGCATATCTCTAATCCCAACAGGATGTCCGTTATTTTTTATTTCCTGTGCAATTTTGTAATTTGTTTCAATTTCCAGTCATCGTACTTTAACGAACTCCTCCTAGAGTTTTAATCCGATCAACATCATCTTCATGTCATTCTAATCTTAAGGCCTTTGCGAAGCTAAATTGCGGAGATCTTGACTTTTCGTGGGGGGACGTTTCGCCATGAACAGGAAGTTGTTGTAACTCAGGCATACAATGTCCAACAGGCCCCAGACTTAACCCATTTGATAAAAGTCCTGGCCTGAAGACATCTACATGGTAATTTTCAGATACAGTTATAGCGCCACCTGCAGGAAACAGGAAGTGACATGTTTTAAACTGTGATTAACTCCTTATAGAGATTTGAACAGATCAGCGTCATATTTGATGAGTACCGCCAATATGATCTTCAGACCTTTGTGAAGATACATTGAAAGATCCTAACTTTTCGCTGAGGGGCGTGTCCGTGGCGGCCTGACAAAGTTTGATGTTTCGCCATGAAACAGGAACCTATTGCAACTCAGGCACACAATGTCTGACCAGTCTCACACTTCATACATTTGATAAAAGTCCTGGCCTGAAGACATCTACATGGTAATATTCAGATACTGTTATAGCGCCACCTGCAGGAAACAGGAAGTAGCATGATTTAAACTGTGATTTACTCCTCATACAGATTCAAACAAGTCAGCATCATATTTGACCAGTATAGCCAGTATGATCTTCAGACCTTTGTGATGATACATTTCATGATCCTGACGTTTAGTTGATGGGCCTGTGCGTGGCGGCCTGAAAAAGTTTGATGTTTCACCATGAAACAGGAAGCTACAGTAACTCAGGCACACAATGTCCGACCAGCCTCACACTTCATATGTTTCATAATAGTCCTGGCCTGAACACATATCCATGTCAGTGTTCAATTATAGCAATAGCGCCACCAGCTGGCAAAAGGGAATGTGACACATTTAAATAAATAACAAATCCTACTATAATTCGCCTGCATTAATTTTATCACCTATCATTTACTTTTTTTCTTTACATTGCAATATTCAGATACAGTTATATCGCCACCAGCAGGAAACAGGGAACGGCATGTTTTTAACTGTTTTTAACTGCTCAGACTTCACACATTTGATAAAAGTCCTGGCCTGAAGACAAATACATGGTAATATCCAGTTACAGTTATAGTGCCACCTGCAGGAAACTGGAAGTGGCATGTTTTAAACTGTGATTAACTCCACATAGAGCTTCAAACAGGTCATATTTGAACTGTATAGCCAGTATGATCTTCAGACCTTTGTGATGATACATCGCAAGATTCTGACTTTTCATTTAGGGGCGTGTCCGTGGCGGCCTCATAAAGTTTGATGTTTCGCCATGAAACAGGAAGCTATAGTAACTCAGGCACGCAATGTCCAACCGGCCTCACACTTCATATGTTTGATAACAGTCCTGGCCTGAACACATATCCACGTCAGTGTTCACTTATAGTCATAGCGCCACCAGCTGGCAATAGGAAATATGGGACGGAAAAATCTATAATGTTACTCCTTATATGCACGTTGCCCACCGTTCACTGTTCCTGAGGCCGACGGGTGGTGATGACACAGGGTTGCGGTTGCACTTTTGCGCGACGGCCCGATCATCGCTGCTTGCAGCTTTAATGTTTTATTGTGTTTGTGTGGCCGGCAGTCGACTGTGTTTCGTTTTGTTGTTTGTTTATTTTATTAAAAGTTTGGTTTAACGTTCGCCGGTTCCCGCCTCCTTCCTTCCTTCCTTTGAACATCGTTACAGGGAGCCATTAGCAAAACAATCACTTTTACATCACGCAACTTTACATAATTACCCATCATACATTGTGATACAGGTTGGTCCGTTGGGTCGGATGGCTTTCACACGTCTACCGAACCGCTCCAGATTTCGTTTGCAATCGGGTCGAGACCACCTTGTTCAGGCGGTCTCGGAGCGATTGTTTTGGGGCGGATCCTAGCGCGATTGCAGTGTTCACATATGCCTAAACGAATCAAACCAAGAGAGAAAACACACCAGGTTGCGAGACAAACCCTTATGTTTGAAAACGCCTTATATGTAGTGACGGAAATCCGAGGTGGTTCGCGACTCGGACTAGGGACGACTCGTTTGCTTGATTCACAGTCGACTCTCTTTTTTCCAAGCCAATAACTTTGTTATTCATTCACCTTCGGATTTACAACTTGGCAGACTGCTTACTTTCAAACACGGCAACATGACACACTGCATGAAATGTCATTTTCATGATCTCATGTTATGTACTCTTTAAGATATAAAGTTTGTCTTCAGCAAGTTTGTTTTCTGTTAAAATAATAACTTTAGTTACGACTCAATGTGGAAATGGTAGAGCAACAACACGAGTATGATGTGTGTTGTGGCAAAACCAATCAAAATGCAGTGGAAAGAGACTGGATCCAGTGTCGGCCAATCATAATGCAATGGGAGGAGACTGGATCCGACCTTGCCCGCTGGATGTCGCGTTCTGCAGTGAGGAGCTACTGGATGTATCGACAATAACAATGATTAGTTCGACCTGTAATTTAAACATCAATTTACTGTTGCGACAGAGTTTAAAATGAGCAGCACGTGCTCAGGGACTTTTTTAATGATGTTTCTCTATCATATCCTCTTATATCTTTTATATAGTGCCAAAATGCCATATTTTCCGGTCTACTTGCTGCTTCACTCCTGATAAAATTGCAGCACATTAAAAAGCACACAGATTAACATAACAACAGCTTTATTCTTCTTCTCCTGCTCACTTTATCCCCCTGAGGTTCACTACTGACCCCGATCAAGAGCAGCCAACAGAATACGCTTCATTCAGCATCATGATGCAACACGCCAGCACCAATGGCTTATTTTAACTTTATTAAATTACTTTTTTACCGATAGTATTAACTGATCAAAATGTTTATTTTAACATCAGTCAGACCCCCACCTACTCTTGTGTAACACACTTTAGTCCTATTCAGATGGCACTCGTTTTACTGGAGAGTGTTTGACATCCAGTGAAATAGAAAAATAAAACCAAGAACAGCCAAATGCTGTAAAACTGGCCACTGTAATATCATGTCAGGTAAAAAATATACGTAATGTTAATCTACAATGATAACAAATTATTGTATGAAATATTCTTCATTTCTGCGGGTTTATCAGAAGCAGCCAGTTCTATAAAAATAGGCAGGTTACTTATGTAAGAATTTGTAAGAAATTTTAACAAGTTAAAATGAAACGAATAAATGACATTTTAGACATGTGACCCTACACAATGCACGAATCCAGATCATGTGATCTCCTCTGACCACACAAAACAGACACTTCCACCTCTGCAGAAGCACCGCCATCTTTACACTTTCACGTAAGATTTGCGATTACCACAGTAAATCTGAAACCTGCGTCTCATCCGTCCGTTGCAGTGGCAGTAAAACTGTGTTGAACTGTCATAGCAGCATCACGAGGCACTCACGGTGATGGCGATTCATTACCTTGGTGTTACTTGCGTCTGCGTTTCCGTTCACATCTGATGTGTTCATCTTCTCACTCTTGATCTTTTTGGGAGCGGGTGATACACATTCATCCGTCTCTTCTGCGGTCTTCTCTTCTTTCATTTTCTTCTTTTTCTGAACAAAAACAAAAGTACAAGCTTGTTGATGTTATACTGTTTATTTGTTTACACATGCAGGTTTGGCTCAGAGAAATCGTTTCATCAAAACGCCTATTGTTTATTTGGATCCCCATTAGATTCCACAGAGTGGTTGCTAGTCTTCCTGGAGTCCACAACCAGACAGAAATAGACATTTATAATATAGAAAAAAATGAAATAAAAATAAGAGCTTAAGTAGAAAAAAAAACATCTAAACTTCAAGGAAACAAAAATACAATACGCTTAAACATATCATCAATAGCAATAACAGCACGTAAAATATGGACCTACATATTAATAAGCATATCTAAACACTTCCTTCTGAAAACATATGTACAAGTGTTCTTTCTAATATTTCTAGGGACACTATTCCACGCAACAAAACCGCGATACAATACACTCTTTTTCAGCCAGTTAGTTTGTGGTCGCGGTATCAAAAGTTGATCCTTACTCACTTGCTGTGTCAAATAATCATGTCCGAGTCCCACATGAACAAGCTTTTCCAAGAAGAAACAAGGAGTGTGATGCTTTAATACCTTATGAAAATAAACCAACAGTCGTAAGTGTAGTTTAACCTTAACCGGCACCCACATTAACTTTTTATTCATGTCACTAACATTGGTCCGGAAAGGACAATGAAGCACAAACCTAGCTGCTCTGTTCTGAGCCATCTGAAGTTTTTTTAGTTGTTTCTCTGATGAGCTTGACCATAACAGAGGGCACTACTCAAGATGCGATAAAAGTAATGAGTGTACCACATTTTTTTTTAAAGTGAATAAGGAATAAATGCAGAACATTTTCTAGCCACAGCTATGCCTTTCCCCATGGTACTTATTATTTGATCTAAATGTTTGGACCAGGACAAAGTATTGTCCAGCATCACACCCAGCAACTTAACATTTGAAACTTGTTCGATTGGCACCCCATTGATGAATAAATTCAAATCAACAGCCTTGGACATACTATTCTTGTTAGTGAATACAATACATTTGGTTTTATCTAAATTTAAAACCAGTTTATTATTTCGAACCCATTGCGTGATTGTTAACAACTCATCACTTAAATGATCTTGTAGCTCATTTAGTGTATGTGCCGCAGAGAACAATGTAGAATCATCAGCATACATGACTATTGCTTTTTCAATGACAGATGGTAAATCATTTATAAAAATAGAAAACAACAATGGACCTAGACAACTATCACAGCAAAATCATAAGTGTTATTTTTTTGGAGTTGCTTTTAAGTGTTGACATTCAGAGTTGTTTTAACACTGTTTGTGTAAGAACGAACACTTAATGCGGTGACATGAGATAAGTGTTGTTGTTGTTATTTATAGTTAGTGTTGTGTGCCTTTAATTAACTCTCAGACACTGTCCACACCCAACATTTTTAAACCACGCCTATTTTACAATCGAGTCTTCTCCGGGCTGCCGCCATTTTGTCTACCGTTGAGAGCAGCGAGGTAAGACCATTCAGTTCAGCTATATATTTTAAATTAAACATTCTCCGTGTGATATATTAATTTGTTTGACGAATATATGCATCTATAATGATTTCATTTATATATTACTCTAGTAACATACGTGAAAGGCAACGGTGAAAGACACGGAAAAATTCCCGCCGGAGTTAAGCTAAATTTGCTGAGGTAAGTTAACACTGTTTTGTCATAAGCATTCAGCCCTATTGTATAATGTAACAATATTTAATAAGTCGCGTTATAATAACCGTTTACAACTACAGCTGTAAATGTTTAAAGTAACGTTAATTGCACTCGTGAGAGCAGGTTTGGTACAAAATCTTTTTCCAAAAAAGTTTTCCTCAGAACCCACCATGTTCGCATTATCTTTAGAAAATGTGTATTAAAGTAATGTTATGTACGTTATTTTTGTCAGGCGCGAGAGGTTTATTGAAACCCACTTAGCACATATTATCTTTAATTTCATCGTATTATCTAAGTATCTTTAACGTCGTGTTTTAACCACGGTTTGAGCCGACGGCGCCATTTCGCAAAAATACGACAGTTCAGTAAGCTGTCCTTAGATTTAAACTAGACTTTAAAAAAGCTTTTCAGTGCACGATATCACACCTATGAGAGAGATCTAATATTTAGCAATCCGAGTCGTAACAGTTGATTATCTGTATTTTGTTCATGTTTAGTTTGTTTAACGTTTA